>NC_134354.1:272955767-273235767 GCF_048569485.1 Anomaloglossus baeobatrachus | reverse complement strand
GCAGGAGCAACCGTACCCAATGTATAAATCCACCTGCTTTCTAATTTACTTAAAACAGTGCCCAGATCACCTCTCAAATCAGTTTTTATTTGGTCAATAGCCTTGATTTTTAAAGAGGTAGGGTTAGAATTGTGGTGTAATTTATAGTGCCTCGGCAGAGTCTTGAGATGTTCTGTCTCCTGTGCCGTTTTGGATTTTTTCTATATCTCGTACATGTTCACGTACACGAATTTTTAATTCTCTGCTAGTGAGACCTATATAATATTTGCCACAACCACATTCTGCTTGATACACCACATTTTTAGATGAACAAGTCAAATGTGGTCTGATGACATATTCCTTTCCAAAGAATGTCTTGGATTTGACCATGTTGAGGCACCCCTTACACATCCCACAAGGGAAAAACCCAGGGGATAGTACTCTCTCTTTTCCCGTATGTCTTTGTCTGTCTCTTTGCCCGGCTGTCTCTTTGCCCGGCTGTCTCTTTGCCCGGCTGTCTCTTTGCCCGGCTGTCTCTTTGCCCGGCTGTCTCTTTCCAGGGCTGTCTTTTTCCAGGGCTGTCTTTTTCCAGGGCTGTCTTTTTCCAGGGCTGTCTTTTTCCAGGGCTGTCTTTTTCCAGTGCTGTCTCTTTCCGGGTCTGTCTCTTTGCCCGGCTGTCTCTTTCCAGGGCTGTCTTTTCCAGGGCTGTCTCTTTCCCCGTCTGTCTCTTTCCAGGGCTTTCTCTCTCCAGGTTTGTCTTTTTCCACGTCTGTCTCTTTCTGTGTCTGTCTCTTTGTCTCTCTCTCTATCAGTCTCCTTACCAACATCTTATTACCTCACACATAAGCTTGTTATACTAACAGTTTTTTTGGTTCCAATAGCAACCACTGACAGTTGCTATTAATAGCCTGGCTGCAGCTCCCACCTCTATTCCGTTTAATGGAGGCAAGATTTTGTAGAGTAACTGTAAAGCGCAGGGTTACATTTTCTCGTCAGAACATAGTCTATGACTTTCACATGAGTCACATGAGTCGTCTGTGCAAAATTTCGTGATTGTAAATGTGACGCGGTACAAATTCCTTTAGCGGACATACACACATACATACACACACACATACATACACTGAGCTTTATATAATATCTATATATATAATTGCCTTATTCTGTCTGTCTGTCTGTCTGGCTCCAAAATTGTGTCCTTACGGTGACACAAAGCTGATTGGCCGCTGGGCTCGCCATGGCCCCGCCCCCCGCACGGATTGGCCGCTCGCCTAGGCTCCGCCCCCCACGGATTGGCCTCTCGCCCCGGCACCCTGCAGGCATTGGCAACTCACCCATGCCCCGCCCCCCTCACGCAATGCACGCTCGCTCTGGCCCCGCCCCCCGCACGCATTCCCCGAACCGACCGACACGGAGCCACGACTCCCAGGTGAGTACTGTACCCCCGGGAGCCCACATCAGCGTACGTTGCCAACCCAGCCGACACATACCCTCGCATTGCTGGGGTTGCCGCCGTATGCTGGTGTGGGCTCCCGTGCGAACGGGGGACGGGATACGCTGGTAACCATGGTAGCATAGTTACCAGCGCATCAAGGTCCTGCAGCGGCGGAACATACATACACGCAAGCAAACATCAGATCACACTCACTCTCACACACACATCACATCGCATCCACACACTCGCAACATCCTGGGATATCGCTTGCTTCTCGGCGGCGATACTGTGCAGTGAACTTCCAGGACCTGCCGGAGGATCACATGGCCAGAAGCATGTGGTATCTCCGGATGTTGTGAGTGTGAGCGCATATGTGCAATATCGTCAATGTGTGTGTGCGTGAGTGTATGCGATCGGGTGTGTGTGAGTGTATGCGATCGGGGGTGTGTGTGTGTGTGTGTATGCGATCAGATCTGTGTCGGCAGAGGAGCACGGCGTGCTGGAGGAGGCTGGGTGGAGAGAGGCTGATCCTGGGGAAGGCTGGGAGGGGGAGGCTGAGAGAAGAGAGGCTGATGCTGGGTGAGGCTGAGGCTGGGGTAGGCTGGGAGGAGAGAGGCTGATGCTAGGGACAGAAAAGGCTGATGCTGGGAGGAGAGAGGCTGATGCTGGGGACAGAAAAGGCTGATGCTGGGAGGAGAGAGGCTGATGCTGGGCTGGGGACAGAAAAGGCTGATGCTGGGAGGAGAGAGGCTGATGCTGGGAGGAGAGAGGCTGATGCTGGGAGGAGAGAGGCTGATTCTGCGGGCAGAGAGGCTGATGCTGGTGCAGCATGGGGGATGGAGCACGATGGGGAGTGCGCAGCATGGGGGATGGAGCACGTTTGGGAGTGCGCAGCATGGGGGATGGACCACGTTTGGGAGTGCGCAGCATGGGGGATGGAGCACGTTTGTTAGTGCGCAGCATGGCGGATGGACCACGTTTGGGAGTGCGCAGCATGGCGGATGGAGCACGTTTGGGAGTGCGCAGCATGGCGGATGGAGCACGTTTGGGAGTGCGCAGCATGGCGGATGGAGCACGTTTGGGAGTGCGCAGCATGGCGGATGGTGCACGTTTGGGAGTGCGCAGCATGGCGGATGGAGCACGTTTGGGAGTGCGCAGCATGGCGGATGGAGCACGTTTGGGAGTGCGCAGCATGGCGGATGGAGCACGTTTGGGAGTGCGCAGCATAGCGGATGGAGCACTTTTGGGAGTGCGCAGCATGGCGGATGGACCACGTTTGGGAGTGCGCAGCATGGCGGATGGACCACGTTTGGGAGTGCGCAGCATGGCGGATGGCGCACGTTTGGGAGTGCGCAGCATGGCGGATGGAGCACGTTTGGGAGTGCGCAGCATGGCGGATGGAGCACGTTTGGGAGTGCGCAGCATGGCGGATGGAGCACGTTTGGGAGTGCGCAGCATGGCGGATGGAGCACGTTTGGGAGTGCGCAGCATGGCGGATGGAGCACGTTTGGGAGTGCGCAGCATGGCGGATGGAGCACGGTTGGCAGTGCGCAGCATGGCGGATGGTGCACGATGGGGAGTGCGCAGCATGGCGGATGGAGCACGTTGGGAGTGCGCAGTATGGCGGATGGAGCACGTTGGGGAGTGCGCAGCATGGCGGATGGAGCACGATGGGGGTGCGCAGCATGGCGGATGGAGCACGTTTGGGAGTGCGCAGCATGGCGGATGGAGCACGTTTGGGAGTGCGCAGCATGGCGGATGGACCACGTTTGGGAGTGCGCAGCATGGCGGATGGAGCACGTTTGGGAGTGCGCAGCATGGCGGATGGAGCACGATGGGGAGTGCGCAGCATGGGGGATGGAGCACGATGGGGGGTGCGCAGCATGGGGGATGGAGCACGATGGGAGGTGCACACCTCCCCCCAACACACACACGCGCACTTCACAACACACACACACTGGGAACCACAAACACCGCCCTACACAGACACCCACACACACCGACAACTCTGCACACACACAACACCCAACACACAAACACCGCGGCATACATAAATATACGCACATACCGCACAACACACACATTGCACAAAACATACCTCCCCCAAAACACACCACACACACACAAACCGCGCAACACACACACACACACACACACACACACACAACGCTACAGACACACAGCGCTCCACAAACAACGCAACACACATACAACACCGCTCTCACCCCCCGCCACACCCAGACAACACCCAGAACATGTACAGCCCCTACACAAACACTTGGTAAGTACACACAACAACATCTATATATATATAACAAAAATCATACATGGACTACACAATACGTAAATTCTAGAATACCCGATGCGCAGAATCGGGCCACCTTCTAGTATATATATATTTGTGTGTGTGTATATATATATATATATATATATATATATATATATAGTGTGTGTATGCATATGTGTGCGTGTATATATCATATATATATATATATATATATATATTAGTCATATGAAAAAGTTTGGGCACCCCTATTAATGTTAACCTTTTTTCTTTATAACAATTTGGGGTTTTGCAACAGCTATTTCAGTTTCATATATCTAATAACTGATGGACTGAGTAATATTTCTGGATTGAAATGAGTATTATTGTACTAACAGAAAATGTGCTATCCGCATTTAAACAAAATTTGACCGGTGGAAAAGTATGGGCACCCTTTATCAATTTCTTGATTTGAACACTCCTAACTACTTTTTACTGACTTACTAAAGCACTAAATTGGTTTTGTAACCTCATTGAGCTTTGAACTTCATAGGCAGATGCATCCAATCATGAGAAAAGGTATTTAAGGTGGCCACTTGCAAGTTGTTCTCCTATTTGAATCTCCTATGAAGAGTGGCATCATGGGCTCCTCAAAACAACTCTCAAATGATCTGAAAACAAAGATTATTCAACATAGTTGTTCAGGGGAAGGATACAAAAAGTTGTCTCAGAGATTTAAACTGTCAGTTTCCACTGTGAGGAACATAGTAAGGAAATGGAAGAAAGAACATAGGTACAGTTCTTGTTAAGCCCAGAAGTGGCAGGCCAAGAAAAATATCAGAAAGGCAGAGAAGAAGAATGGTGAGCACAGTCAAGGACAATCCACAGACCACCTCCAAAGACCTGCAGCATCATCTTGCTGCAGATGGTGTCAATGTGCATCGGTTAACAATACAGCGCACTTTGCACAAGGAGAAGCTGTATGGGAGAGTAATGCGAAAGAAGCCGTTTCTGCAAGCACGCCACAAACGAGTCGCCTGAGGTATGCAAAAGCACATTTGGACAAGCCAGTTACATTTTGGAAGAAGGTCCTGTGGACTGATGAAACAAAGATTGAGTTGTTTGGTCATACAAAAAGGCGTTAAGCATGGAGGCAAAAAAACACGGCATTCCAAGAAAAGCACTTGCTACCCACAGTCAAATTTGGTGGAGGTTCCATGATGCTTTGGGGCTGTGTGGCCAATACCGGCATCGGAAATCCTGTTAAAGTTGAGGGTCGCATGGATTCAACTCAGTATCAGGAGATTCTTGACAATAATGTGCAAGAATCAGTGACAAAGTTGAAGTTACGCAGGGGATGGATATTTCAGCAAGACAATGATCCAAAGCACCGCTCCAAATCTACTCAGGCATTCATGCAGAGGAACAATTACAATGTTCTGGAATGGCCATCCCAGTCCCCAGACCTGAATATCATTGAACATCTGTGGGATGATTTGAAGCGTGCTCTCCATGCTCGGCGACCATCAAACTTAACTGAACTGGAATTGTTTTGTAAACAGGAATGGTCAAATATACCTTCATCCAGGATCCAGGAACTCATTAAAAGCTACAAGAAGCGACTAGAGGCTGTTATTTTTGCAAAAGGAGGATCTACAAAATATTAATGTCACTTTTATGTTGAGGTGCCCATACTTTTGCACCGGTCAAATTTTGTTTAAATGCGGATTGCAAATTTTCTGTTAGTACAATAAACCTCATTTCAATCCAGAAATATTACTCAGTCCATCAGTTATTAGATATATGAAACTGAAATAGCTGTTGCAAAAACCCAAATTGTTATAAAGAAAAAAGGTTAACATTAATAGGGGTGCCCAAACTTTTTCATATGACTGTATACAGTACAGACCAAAAGTCTTCTCATTCAAAGAATTTTCTTTATTTTCATGACTCTAAAAATTGTAGATTCACATTGAAGACATCAAAACTATGAATGAAAACATGTGGAATGAAATGCGTAAAAAAGTGTGAAACAACTGAAAATATGTCTTATATTCTAGGTTCTTCAAAGTAGCCACCTTTTGTTTTGATTACTGCTTTGCACACTCATGGCATTCTCTTGATGAGCTTCAAGAGGTAGTCACCGGAAATGGTTTTCCAACAGTCTTGAAGGAGTTCTCAGAGATTCTTAGCACTTGTTGGCCATTTTGCCTTCACTCTGCAGTACAGCTCACCTCTTGATTGGGTTCAGGTCTGGTGACTGTTGAGACCAGGTCATCTGGCGTAGCACCCCATCACTCTCCTTCTTAGTCAAATAGCCCTTACACAGCCTGGAGGTGTGTTTGGGGTCATTGTCCTGTTGAAAAATAAATGATGGTCCAACTAAACGCAAACCGGATGGAATAGCACGCCGCTGCAAGATGCTGTAGTAGGCATGCTGGTTTAGTATGCCTTCAATTTTCAATAAATCCCCAACAGTGTCACCAGCAAAGCACCCCCACACCATCACACCTCCTCCATGCTGCACGGTGGGAACCAGCCATGTAGATTCCATCCATTCACCTTTTCTACAAAAACATGGTTGTTGGATCCAAAGATCTCAAATTTGGACTCATCAGACCAAAGCACAGATTTCCAGTGGTCTAATGTCCATTCCTTGTGTTCTTTAGCCCAAACAAGTCTCCTCTGCTTGTTGTCTGTTCTTAGCAGTGGTTTCCAAGCAGCTATTCCATGAAGGCCTGCTGCACAAAGTGTGTATGTATGTATGTATGTATATATATATATATATATAAAATATATATATAGAGAGAGAGAGATATATATATAAACCTACCATACACTCATTGTGTATAGCTCCATTATCACGGTAGGTGCTATATATAGTTTTCATTACACAGTATTCATTTGTCTATCAGGGACTGGGGCAGAATACTGACAGGGAATGAGTGTGCAGGGGGCGGGGCTAGACACATTCTGCCGGGCGGTGTCAGCTCTCACTGTGAGGTCAAGCATAGGGAGATATCAAGTTTGCTTCAGCTGCATGTAAATAAAGTGGGTTCAGAGAAAAAAAGTGATAATTCAAAATGAACAAAAGTTAGAAATATGGAGCATATAAGGTGTGTATCTGCGCCCTTACTAACCACCATAGAGAGCATGTGGATGCTGCAAGCAGTAACAAACACTCCTGCAAAGTGTCAAACAAGGAATAATATATAAGAGTAAAATCACTGCGTGGATGGCTGTCTTGCTGGGGTCAGATACAAAACAAATGAATTAACAAACAGTGGAGGACCTTAGAAGGTGTATCAAAGTAAACACATATATTTATCAGCAAAGGAAACACTCACTGTCACCATATGTAACCGGAGGTGCAAATCAAGCGGGCTCCATATTAAGGCTGGTTGCAAATTGTTCACTTGCAGGAATACAATTCCAGAACTGTGTCTGAGTGATCTCCAGTTACGGAGTGCTCAGTATAAAATAGATCTGCTTAAACTTGCGCCAACCTCGGTATGGCTCCTCGGTGTAGGGCACTGTGAGGGTCTTTCCCAACACAGTAGAGCGATCCCCCGGTCTGCTGGGCGCGATGCTGCTGCTGGACGCCTCGGCCGAGCCCTCCTGATTTGTTCCTCCGGTTACGTATGGTCACAGTGAGTGTTCCCTTGGCTAACAAATATGTTTACTTTGATACACCTCTCTAAGGTGCTCCACTGTTTAAGTCATTTGTTTTGTGTCTGACCCCAGCAGAAGAGCCATTAGAAATAAAATAAAAATAATAAAGGTGTGTTTTAAATGACAATACAGCATAGATTAGCTTAAGAAAAAAATAATTTGTGACTGGACAACTTCTTTACTTAATAACATTTGCCACATGTATACCTTACAGCAGTATGATTTTTTTGTTAGGCAGTTAGAAGGGTTAAAATTTCAGCATCATTTCATTTTTGCAACAAAATTTACTAAACCAATTTTATAATAGACCCACATCACATTTGAAGTGACTTTGAGGTCCTGTGTACAGTAATTACCCAGAAGTGACAATTCAATTTAAAAACTGCACCCCTCAAAGTACCCAAAACCACATCCAGGAAACGTTATTATAGAGGTGGATCACCTCTTTTAATTATTGGCCACATCGATATTATGTTGAGAAATAGGTTTCTCTCAAATAACTTGTGTTGCCAATAGTGCCTGTGAGTGGCGCTATTGCCTGCATGATTCATGACATAATTGTACATCATCTTGCGGAAGCCCCTTCCCGATCATGACGTAAAGTTATATCAAATGTTGTGAAGTGGTTAATATATGTGCTTTTTCTAATAAATATCATATCAATGTTCTCATTTTCTACATTTGAGCTCCGTGCACTTTTTTGTGAATTTGAGGTAATTGTGTTAAACCCTAGACCAAATATTAATAAAGAGTGTATTTTTCAGCAGCCACATACACACCATTATACTAACTATGACTCATTGACTTTTTATGAATAAGTATATTGGGTATGCTACAATCTGAGCAAAGATGCTTGTGACAGATTTTGACGTTGGTGAGCTGAGAGTATCCTCTATTGTATATAAAGGAATTGTAATTTTGTCTGTAATGATAATGAGATTGCTGGAAAGTCATCTGTATAGGACAGGAAGCTTAATACTAGCACAGTATTAGCCTTAGCAGCTAGTGTGTTTAGTTTTTTTAGTTAAATATAGATAGTGATATGGTAAATAGAGAACCTATACAGTTTTTCAAATTAAATTTTAACATAAAAACTGATTTAAGCAATAGGTCAATTTGTTCTAACACATTGACTTTTAGCTTCAAATTTACTAAGCATATAAAACAAGATTAATTTGTATTAAATATTGCTTGCTTGTACTCATAGCTAGTGTCATTCCACAGCAAATTCAATAAGAGTAACAATCTTCTAATGGTGCAGATCACAATCACGTGATCTGGTTATGTGTGTGTAAATTTGAACCCTGCAGTTTCAACATCAATACTGATTTATCATATCTTTATCCTAATAACTAGAAGGTGGCCCGATTCTAACGCATCGGGTATTCTAGAATTTACGTATTGTGTAGTTAATGTATGATTTTTGTTATATATATATATATATATATATATATATATATATATATAAATGTATATTTATATAGATGTTGTGTGTAGTTACCAAGTGTTTGCGTAGGGCGCTGTAAATGTTCTGGGTGTTGTCTGGGTGTGGGGGTGTGTGAGAGCGGTGTTGTATGTGTGTTGCGTTGTGTGTGTTGCGTTGTTTGTGGAGCGCTGTGTGTCTGCAGCATTGTGTGTGTGTGGTGCTGTGTGTGTTGCGCGGTTTGTGTGGGTGTGGAGTGCGTGTGTGTGCTTTGGGGGAGGTATGTTTTGTGCAGTGTGTGTTGCGCGGTATGTGCGTATATTTATGTATGCTGTGGTGTGTGTGTGTGTTGGGTGTTGTGTGTGCGCGGCGTTGTCTGTGTGTGTGTGGGTGTCTTTGTAGGGCGGTGTTTGTGGTTCCCAGTGTGTGTGTGTTGTGCGGTGCGCGTGTGGCGATGTGTGTGTGTGTTTTGGGGGGAGGTGTGCACCCCCATCGTGCTCCATCCCCAATGCTGCGCACCCCCCATCG
The DNA here is from genome assembly GCF_048569485.1 of Anomaloglossus baeobatrachus. Classification (NCBI taxonomy): domain Eukaryota; kingdom Metazoa; phylum Chordata; class Amphibia; order Anura; family Aromobatidae; genus Anomaloglossus; species Anomaloglossus baeobatrachus. The sequence continues at coordinate 273,226,467 of NC_134354.1, read as the reverse complement.
TGCTCCATACCCCATGCTGCGCACCCCCATTGTGCTCCATCCCCCATGCTGCGCACCCCCCATCATGCTCCTTCCCCCATGCTGCGCATCCCCATCGTGCTCCATCCCCCATTCTGCGCACCCCCCATTGTGCTCCATCCCCCATGCTGCGCACCCCCATCGTGCTCCATCCCCCATGCTCTGCACCCCCCATCGTGCTCCATCCCCCATGCTGCGCACCCCCATTGTGCTCCATCCCCCATACTGCGCACCCCCATCGTGTTCCATCCCCCATGCTGCGCACCCCCCATCGTGCTTCATCCCCCGTGCTGCGCACCCCCCATCATGCTCCATCCCCCATGCTGCGCACCCCCTATTGTACTCCAACCCCCATGCTGCGCACCCCCTATCGTGCTCCACTCCCCATGCTGCGCACCCCCATCGTGCTCCATCCCCCATGCTGCGCACCCCCCATCGTGCTCCATCCGACATGCTGCGCACCCCCCATCGTGCTCCATCCGACATGCTGCGCACCCCCCATCGTGCTCCATCCCCCATGGTGCGCACCCCCCATCATGCTCCATCCCCCATGCTGCGCACCCCCTATTGTACTCCAACCCCCATGCTGCGCACCCCCTATCGTGCTCCATTCCCCATGCTGCACACCCCCCATCGTGCTCCATCCCCCATGCTGCGCACCCCCCATCGTGCTCCATCCGACATGCTGCGCACCCCCCATCGTGCTCCATCCGACATGCTGCGCACCCCCCCATCGTGCTCCATCCCCCATGCTGCGCACCCCCATTGTGCTCCATCCCCCATACTGCGCACCCCCCATCGTGTTCCATCCCCCATGCTGCGCACCGCCCATCGTGTTCCATCCCCCATGCTGCGCACCCCCCATCGTGCTTCATCCCCCGTGCTGCGCACCCCCCATCGTGCTCCATCCCCCATGCTGCGCACCCCCCATCATGCTCCATCCCCCATGCTGCGCACCCCCTATTGTACTCCAACCCCCATGCTGCGCACCCCCTATCGTGCTCTATTCCCCATGCTGCGCACCCCCCATCGTGCTCCATCCCTCATGCTGCGCACCCCCCATCGTGCTCCATCCGACATGCTGCGCACCCCCCATCGTGCTCCATCCGACATGCTGCGCACCCCCCATCGTGCTCCATCCCCCATGCTGCGCACCCCCCATCGTGCTCCATCCCCCATGCTGGGGCCGCCGGGGGCGGGTCCAAGCGTGGCAACGTGTGCCAGGGGCGGGGCTGAGCGGGCGAGGCATCAGCGTATGCCGGCTCCCTGCACATGTGTACCGGGAGCCGGTGTACGCTGGTAACCATGATACACATCGGGTAACTAAGGGAAGCGCTTCCTATAGTTACGCGATGTGTATCATGGTTACCAGCGTACACCGGCTCCGTCACGATCCTAGCATCGCAAGGTTATGTCCGCCGGGGGCGGGGCCGAGTGTGCCAACGTGTGGCGGGGGCGAGCGGGCGAGGCGTCAGCGTATGCCGGCTCCCTGCACATGTGTACCGGGAGCCAGTGTACGCTGGAGCTGGCGATGCGTGCGGAGGGCCGGGGCGGACGGCTAATCCATGCGGGGGGCGGGGCCAGGCCGAGGCGAGCGGCCAATCCGTGGGGGGGGGGGCCAGGCCGAGCCCAGCGGCCAATTTGACAGTTGTTACTCTAACGACACTGTCACGGTGACACAATGTCACGGTGACACAATTTTGGAGCAAGACAGACAGACAGATTAAGGCAATTATATATATATATATAGATGATCTAGAAGTTCACTATTTCTATTAAAGGGGTTTACCCACAAAGTATATTTTAACTAATAGACCTTGGATTAATAATAGGTCTGGATGTGTTAAACAATATTCCCGTGCTGTGATACTGTATAGTGTTATTTGCTTTGTCTGATCATGTAGAGCTGCTCCCAGTTCATGGTCGGCACATACCACAATTCCTGGATTGGAAAGGAAGCAAAAGTCACTTATGTTAAGTGAGTAAACAGACAAACAGCAGCGGCTCGCAGCTGCTACTTTCTCAGGTAAAAAAAAACCGCCATGCCGGTTTTATCATAGGAGTGAGTGTGCCTGCTGCGTCTCCAGCCCTCTGAGCTCATCATAAATCAAGTCAGTGACTTATCACAGAATTGATTTGTTGATGTTGAAGCAGCAGAAATACTCCTGTGATAAAACAGACAGGCAGGGGAATGTGTTCTTTCACACATACAGCTGTGAACTCCTACAGTGTCGTCTGTTTTCTCACTTATCCTAAGTGACTTATGCTTCCCTCCTGCAGCTGCTGTATGTGTTGACCATAAGGCTACATTCACATGACCTTTCCATTTTTGCGGTCCGCAAAAAATGGTCAGTTTTTTTCACGGATACATCCGTGTGACATCCGTTCTGTTCCGTATGCGGTTCGTGTGTCATCCGTGTGTCTTCTGTTTTTTTTGCGGACGGCAAAAAACGGAAGCAGCTACAAAGATAAATAGATGGTTAGATATAGAGATGGGTAGATAGATACAGAGAGAGGGATTGAATAATGAATGAATAGTAGATGAGAAAGACATATATAATGTCCTACCCCCCCTGCATATTGTAAGCTGGCACCCTTTAGTGACTTTCATGTGGCACTAAAGGGTGCTTAGCCTTATATTTAGCTAATAAATAAATGATTTAAAAAAAAAAAAAAGACGACGTGAGGTCCCCCCTATCTTTTGTAGCTAGCTAGGGTAAAGCAGACGGCGGCAGACCACAGCTGGCAGCTTCATCTTGGCTGGTAATCAAAAACAGAGGGCACCCCACACTGTTTTTTAAATTAAATAAATAATTTAAAACACGGGGTCCCCCCCAAATTGGATCACCAGCCAAGGTAAAACGGACAGCTGGGGTCTGGTATTCTCAGACTAGGGAGGACCACTGTTATTGGACACTCCCCAGCCTAAAAATAGCAGGCTACAGCCGCCCCAGAAGTGGCGCATCCATTAGATGTGCCAATCCTGGCGCTTTTTCCCAACTCATCCCGTTGCCCTGGTGCGGTGGCAAACAGGGTGATATATGGGGTTGATGCCAGATGTGTAATGTCACCTGGCATCAAGCCCTGGGGTTAGTGATGTCACGCGTCTATCATATACCCGACATCACCAACCCAGTCAGTAATAATAAAAAAAAAATAGACAACAAAAAAAGTTTTACTTGAAAAAACACTCCCCAAAACATTCCCTCTTTCACCAATTTATTGAAAAGAACAATCAAATCCGGGTCCGGCGTAATCCAATAAGGGGGTCCCACGACGATCCAGACCATAGTCACTGTCCCAGTCAATGAAGAACAGAATGTTCCCCATTGGTTGGAAGAGCAGTGCAGTGACCTGAGCTAACATCAGTAGGTCAGCCCAGGTCACTGCAGGGGATGGTGAGCGCTGCTGTCAGGAGGTTGGATGAGATCATTACCTGCTGTGATGACCTGCTGTGACGATCTCCTGCAAACCTGACGTCAGCGCTGTCACTGACTTCTATGCCCACCGCGTTCTCAGCAGTATCGCGGGAGCCCGTGACGTCACCACTAGTGACAGTCTCGGGCCGCCCGCGAGACTTGATGTGAGAACGCGGCGGGCATAGAAGGCAGTGACAGATCTGACGTCAGGAGTGCCAGAGATCGTCACAGCAGGTAATGATCTCATCCAACCTCCTGACAGCAGCGCTAGTCATCCTCGCGGCTGCACGCACTGCAGTGTGAGAAGCTGCTGATACTGCAGTGCGGGCAGACACTGGCATACTGCAGTGCGGGCAGCTGCGTGGCTGGAGCGGGACACAGACTGCAGGGGCACCCGACTGAGGTCACACGGAAGTGCTTCTGTGTGGCTTCCAGGGATTTTGCAGGCCCATTGACTTGTATTGAGTCATGGTCCGTTATTACGGAACAGAATAGGACATGTTCCATAATAACGGAACGGACATACGGCATCCGATGTGTTTTTTTGTAGGATCGGATGCACGCGGAGGTTTTTCCGTGTGCCGTCTGATCCTACACAAAAGTCATTGAAAAGATGGTCCTTTCCATAGGTCCACAAAAAAACAGGAACTGACCAGGACAGACGGAACGGTCATGTGAATGAGCCCTAAACTAGAGCATTTGTGCATGTTTGAATGTCGGACACCGCAAATAACACGGGAAGATTTTTAGTAACATGATACTGCTCCACGATCTGTTGATTTAAAATGTACTTTGTTTCTTTGGACAATCCCTTTTAAGTCCTGCTTAAAATTTCTTAATCAACTGGGCAACTCAAAATGCTTGTCTTTATAAAAATATTCACTCCAGTTCCCTCTTTAGATATATTAAAGTGGTTGTTTAACCCCTTAACGACCGCAGGCAGTAATATTACGTCCTAGCGGTCATAGTGTTACTGCCCGCGGTCTGCTGCAGCAATCGGCGCACATCTCAGCTGTTTTTCACAACTGAGATGTGTGCCTGCTAGGCATGAGCAAAATCGTTATCTGCCCGTGCCGTTTAACTCCTTAAATAGCGCTGTCAATATGTGACAGCGCCATTATAGTGGCATCGGTGGTAAACATTTACTTACCGGCCGATACAGGAAGTCACGTGATCACGTGACTTCCGGTGGTTCTCATGGTAGTACAGGGTAATGTGATGACTCCTGTAGCTCTCATGACTCACTTTCAGTTTCACCCGGCCGAGAGCTGAGTGAGACATGAAACGAGTATATCTGCTCCTCTCAGCTCTGTAGCTGTGATCAGCAGATAGGGCAGAGCGATAGGATTGCTGATCCATATAGTCCCCTAGAGAAACTAGTAAAATAAAAAAAAAAAAAGTTTTAAAAAATAAAATGACAGATCTATCAAAATATGAAATCAATTAATCTGATCGGTAAACGGCACAGTGGCAAAAAAAAATCTAAACACCAAAATTACGTTTTTGGTCACCACAAAATTTACGCTAAATGCAATAAGAGGCAATCAAAACGTAGCATCTGTGCAAAAATACTATTAAAAACGTCAGCCTGAGACACAAAAAATAAGCCGTCACTGAGCCATAGACCCCGAAAAATGAGAACGCTACGGGTCACAGAATATGGCGTAAAACGTGTCACTTTTTTCGGACAAATTGCTGATTATTTTTAACCTCTTAGATAAAAGTAAACCTATATATGTTTGGCGTCTACGAACTCGCACTGACCTCAGGCATCACACGCACACATCAGTTAACTATATACTGAACACAGTGAATAAAATATCTCAAAAACAATAGTGCTATCGCACTTTTTTTCCAATTTTTCCGCATTTGGAATTTTGTTGCAGTTTTCCAGTACAGTATATGGTAAAACAAATGGTTTCATTTCAAAGTACTGCAAAAAATGAGCCCTCACATAACCATATTGCTTGAAAAATAATAAGGTTACGTGTCTCGGAAGAAGAATGGCAAAAAAAACCCTGAAAGCGAAAAATCAGCCGGGGTTAAATGTATAAAACAATTTAAAGAAATACCTATCCCCACCCACACAGATTCCAGTGGGTTGCACTACAGCAAGTGCATGGTTAGGTCCTTTTTACCATGTTGTATTCACTCTACCCATGACTTGATGTTCACCAAACTGTCCATGTATCCTCCTAGTGTCAGAAGCATTCTGATGAATGTGGCCAGAAAAACCTCTTGGGCCACTGAATTATCTTCAAAATACATTACGTTATGTTGACGAAATTACTAGACCTGTGAATACTTACTGGAGTATTTAATTTATTGAAATCTTTTTTTTTTTTTTTTTCTAGGTAACCACTGCAAAATAACAAATCTTCTAGCTGGAGAAGCCGTGCTGGTCTACAGCAAATTTAAACTGGCATAGTTTACTGAAGGTTATTCTAATGTTAAATAATATTTAGCTACATTGTATACAATGTATCTGTGCAGAAAACGTTAAAGTTGGTTGTTCTGTTATACAACATTGGATTCTTATACATAATACAGATTATGTAATTTAAAGGGAATCTGACAGCAGGTTTTTGCTATCTCAGAGCACCGTGATGTAGTGACAGAGACCCTGATTCCAGCAATGTGTCACTTACAAGGCTGTATTTAGCCATTTCAATACAATCAGTGTTTTATCAGCAGGAGATTACCCTACAGGGCAGCTGGCCTGGACCTGTTAATTCAATCATACCCATAGCACTGATTAGCAGTTTTCTGTTGCTGTACATTGTACACAGGAATCTGCAAAGGATTACATAGTCCTCAATATCTGAGCTCTGCTATGACTGTAATAGAGAAAACCATGATTCTATGAAACCTGCCGCACCTAGGAAACTAAGTGATACATTGCTGGAATCAGGGTCTCTGTCCCTACCTCATGCTGCTGTCAAATCATATAGCAAGAACTTGCTGACAGATTCCCGTTAGTGTAACCATGCAAATAATGTTAATATTGTTCTGAAAAAAAGTTTTATATTTGTAAATTTGTAATGTACAAATAAAAGTAGTTGTAATGTTTTTTTGTTCTTATTTTCTCTAACGTACCCTACAATGAATCTCCACAACCCACCTATGCGTACGTGTGTGTTTGAACATACAGGGCTTATACAATGGAAGGGCAAAGCAAACCACTTGTTAGAATGTAATCCAAAAGAAATGAATTATTAGAATACGCCATTGATGTTCTCCTACTCTTAGGCACAAAGGGACACATGAACCATACAGTGATGACACGCTGATGGGGACACATGAACCAAAGAGTGATGACACGCTGATGGCAAAAGGGACACAGGAACCGTACAGTGATGACACGCTGATGGCAAAAAGGGACACAGGAACCGTACAGTGATGACACGCTGATGGCAAAAAGGGACACATGAACCATACAGTCATGACACGCTGATGGTAAAAAGGGACACAGGAACCGTACAGTGATGACACGCTGATGGCAAAAAGGGACACGGGAAACGTACAGTGATGACACGCTGATGGCAAAAAGGGACACAGGAACCGTACAATGATGGCAAAAAGGGACACATGAAAAATACAGTGATGACACGCTGATGGGGACACATGAACCTGGATGACACGCTGATGGTAAAAAGGGACACATGAAAAATATAGTGATGACACGCTGATGGTAAAAAGGGACACATGAAAAATACAGTGACACCCGGATGGAAAAAAGGGACACTGGAACCGTACAGTGATGACACTGAAGGAAAACATTGATTTTAGTGAAACCATTTTTTTCACATACATGTTTAAATATGGAAGCGTGAATGAAACCTTAGACAAATCCAGACAATCTCATATTTCTGTACCTTCTTCTAATATACTAGGTAGATTGTCCAGGACTGTATTTGGTGTTCATGCTGCCCTTAAAAAATTGTTTAAAAGAACTGAAGTCCAGTATCAGTGGTTGATACCTTTTAATGGCTAACTGAAAAGATGGTAATAATAGCAAGCTTTCGAGACTACTCAGGTCTCTTCTTCAGGCTCAATATAACACAAAATCTGAAGTCACATATTTATACACAACAGGACATAGAATGGGGCAGTAAATAAAACAAGTTAGGCTGCTTTCACACTACGTTTTTTTAGCATGCGTCATGAACGTTTTTTTTGCTGCAAAAGCGGATCCTGTTTTTGCAAAGAAACACGTATGCAAACGCATGTGTTATTTTGCAGGATCCTGTCACTTTAAGTTTATGGGCGGGCATTGGAGTCATGTGATCGGGAGTGAGGGGAACTGAACGTGAAAGACTGGGAGCCGACATCTGACAGCTGTGGAGGCTCGTAACCAAGGTAAACATCGGGTATACTTGCTTGGATATTTACATTGGTTACGAGCGTCTGCAGCTGCTAGGAGCCGGTTCCCTGCACACGTAACCAAGATAAACATCGGGTAACTAAGACTGCGGTTACCCGATGTTTACCTTGGTTACGAGCGTCCTCCGCTCTCAGGCGGGGGAGAGTGGAGAGAGAGGGAGGGAGGGAGAGACTGATCACGCGAGGCAGGTTTTTGGGCATGCTCAGTAGAGCAAGCAGGATCCTGTCTATCAGCATGCCAGCGTTCACTTGCGTTTGCATGCTGTTTAGTCAGGATCCAGCAATTTGGCAGTATTTAGGACGCAGCTCAAAAACGCTAAAAGTAGCGTTTTTGAAAAAAGTTAAAAAAAACTGCAAGTCGCTGGATCCTCACTATAACGCACGCAAACGCAGGTGAACGCATGTTGACGCGAGTCCATTGCAAATGCATTGAAATGAAAACGCATTTGCACTGGATCCGTTTTTGCGTTAAAAAAACGTTCATGACGGATGTTAAGTAAACGTAGTGTGAAAGCAGCCTTATGTGAAGCAGATACCAGCATGCTGCCCTTGGCACTTTAACCTTTATGACCTTGTGATTATCTCTTTTTGTGCTTACGTTTTTATCTTCTCTTTTTCCAAGAGTTATAACCTTTTAGATTTTTTTGCCAACATAGCTGTACTTTGCAGTCACACCATTCATTTTGCCACATAGTGTACTGTAAAATGGGAAAAAAATTACAAGTGCAGTGAAATTGCAAAAAAAATACCATATTCATATAGCTTCGTATATACATGAGCCCCCACATACGCTCCTATATACATGAGCCCTCACATAGGCTCCTGTATTAATGAGCCCCACATAGCTTCCTATATACATTAGCCCCCACATAGTCTCCTATATACGTGAGCCCTCACATAGCCTCCTATATACGTGAGCCCCCCACATAGCCTCCTATATACATGAGCTCCCACATGGTCTGCTGTATACATGAACCCAACATAGCCTCCTATGTATATGAGACCACATAGTCTCCTATATACTTCAAGACCCCCACATAGCCTCCAATATTCATGAGCCCCACATAGCATCCTATATACTTTATGACCCCCACATAGCCTCCTATATTCATGAGCCCCAGATGGCCTCTGATATACTGTATGAACCCTACATAGCTTCCTACATTCATGAGCCCCACATAGCCTCCTATATACCCTATGAGCCCCATATAGACACCTATGTACCCCATAAGCCCCACATAGCCCCTATATACAGTATGCGCTCATACACATATGAAAAAAACACGTACTTCCCTCTCTCCAGTTCCCCCACCGCTCTGCTGCACTGACCCTTTACACAGCTGTCTGACACACTGATTAGTGTAAGAAAGGGCCGGCGGCCCCTCCTCCACCAATTCATTCACCTTTTTCTGCATCCTGCAGATAGCGGTAACATAGGACAGTAGGCGGAGGGCAAGGTGCCGTCCACTGTTTTGAACCCTTTGGCTGTCTCGGTTCGCGGGCTGGACTGGAACAGCTAGATGGCCAGCATTCCGCGCTTTGCCAAGCCCTGGTCTAAGGTATATTGGAGCACACTTAATCCACTGACAGATGCTGCTCTTTCTCAATGCCCGGTCTGCTGTTATTATATAGTGGGGGTAATTAATCATGTAGCTATCTTCTACTGCGAAAATCCCAGGAAGTTCTAAGTCCTTTTCTTTATTTGAGTAATGCTTATAGTCATAGGGGAGGGATTATTAGAGAGGAGTCAACAAGGAGCAGAGGTGGTACTTTTAATATAAGTGTGCCAACCGCTACCGCTAGGCAGGACTTCAAGAAATATTTTAGGAGCACAATAGAGCCAGATGAAATGGGGGCACACGCCCTTCATCAGATTTGTACTATTCTAAAGGGGGCTTTACACGCAGCAATATCACTAGCGATATCGCTGGTGAAAGCACCCGCCCCCCGTCGTTTCTGCGTCACGGGCAAATCGCTGCCCGTGGCGCACAATATCGTTAGGAGCCGTCACACGGACTTACCTGCATAGCGACGTCACTGTTGCCGGCAAACCGCCTCCTTTCTATGGGGGCGGTTCGTGCGGCGTCACAGCGTCGTCACTAAGCGGCCCGCCCAATAGAAGCGGAGGGGAGGAGATGAGCGGCCGTAACATCCCGTCCACCTCCTTCCTTCCTAATTGCCGGCGGCCGCAGGTAAGCTGTAGTTCGTCGTTCCCGAGGTGTCACACGTAGCGATGTGCACTGCCTCGGGAACGGCGAACAACCTGCATCCTCAACAATCAACGATTTTTAGAAAACGAACGACGAGTCAACGATGGATGGTTTGGTGAGTATTTTCCATCGTTAGCGGTCGCTCGTACGTGTTACACGCAACAACGTCGCTGACGATGCCGGATGTGCGTCACGGAATCCGTGACCCCGGCGATATATCGTTAGATAAGGCCCCGTTACACGCAGCGACATAACTCTTCCTAATCTCTTCTCTCTTTCCCTTCCTTGTCTTTGGGGCCTTACTGTCCATACCACAGGTGGGCAATTCATTTTTCTGAGGGGCTACAAGAGAGACAGTGACTGCTGTGGGGGCTGATGCAATATGCTGAAAAGAATTGTGCTCAATATTAATATTAACAATAATTATTTTATATTAATATTTGTATTTACTGTCAAGTAGAATTACAAATGAGAACACTATCACTATACACAGTATAATGCCACACACATCCCTTGTATACATTATAAGCCTCCACACAGCCCCCTATATACAGTATGAGCCTCCACATAGCCCCTCTATATACAATATGAGCACCCACAGTCTGCCTATATAAACTATGAATCCCCACACAGTTCCACTATATACAGTATTGTCACGCCTTCATACTTACAGCGTGCAGCGTACTGTACATGGCCAGCTTCCCCTAATGGGAGGTCTTTTGGGGTGCGGCATTGTAGTACTCCCAGCCCTGCTGTATCCTCCTGTTTGGAGACTCTCCACATGGCTATAGGGAGGCACGCCCAGAATTTGCTGGAATTTCTATCATTGTGGCCAGCAGAGTTCTGCTTCCCTGGCCAATTCCCTAGTAGTATGTGCCTTATTAGACTGGTCCTACCTCCACTCTGGTTTCTGACCTTTAGCGTATGTGCCCACGATAAATTAATATGAATCCTCACAAAGTCTCACTTTAGACAGCATGAATCCCTACAGAATGTGTGACCCTCACATAGCCCCCTTTATATAGTAAGAGCTCTCACATAGCCCCCTATGTACAGTATGTGACCCTACATAGCCCCCTATATATGGTATGAATCACCACACAGTCCCTCTATATGCAGTATGAATTGTCACACAATCCCCTTTTATACAGTATGAGCCCTACAAAGCCCCACTATATGTAGTGAGCCCTCACATAGCCTCTATAGAAAGTATCAGTGGTCACATTGCTCCCTATATGATGTATAAGCCAGCCTCCTTCTAGCTTCTATAAATAGAGTATGAGCCATCACATAGTCCCCTATATATACGCACACATGCCATACACATATAAAAAAAAGAAAAACCCATACCTTGCTCCCATTACCCCAACACTCTACTCCGGTCTCTGTTGCACCGAATACACACAGCAGATGTGATGAAGTGATGTTATCGCAGCTGCTGTCTCATTCACACACACAGATCTGTGGAAGGAGAATTCACCATTATCTACATCCAGATAATGCATATAGCAGTAATATCGGGCCAGGGAGGCCACAAAACGGCCTGTGGGCCACTGTGTTCAATCCCTCGGCTGTTTCAGCCCACTGGCTAGATTGAAACAGCCAGAGTGCCAGATGTGGCCCATGAGCCGCACTTTGCCAAGGTCTGGTTCAGAGTATTCCTTTTAAGGTGGCTTGGATACATTCAGGGACCTACACCCATATGCTACCTCTTTACATACCTACCAGCTGTTTGGTTCTTTACCATATATATTAATCCTTAACCTTGTGGGGAGTTTTAGATCTTATTAATAAAAGCTAGGTTGCGGATGAAATTTATGGCAGTTGCTTGAAATCTCACACAGATTGGGGGATGCCCAGGCAGCCTTCAGTGACGGTGATAACTCAAGAACCTGACTTTATTCTATTGTACCTCAAATGGAGACAGCAGACAAGAATGGGGACGTATCAGGAGGTAAGCAGCGTCCTTGCCACCTCCTCACTGAGCACTGCAGAAACCTCAGGTCGTAGGTATAGACAGGAGCCTTAATTCACCTTCAAGAAGCCGATGATGTCTCATCTCCTGGACTCCTGGCCTGTCAACAAGTTCCTGTGTCCGCAATACCATGATGTCACGATGTGACTGCAGGATAGCGAGGGACAAGGGGCTCCTATACTGTCCCTAACTGTAGGGTACCCTATTCCTGATCTTCGGATAACTCCTGAAGATGGAGATGTTGGAGTCCCGTGCCTTACTATTCTCCTGACCAGATCTAATCTGTTACGCCCCCCAGGGAAGGTAGGGGCAGGAATGTGATGGAAACAGATTAAGACAGAGGAAAACCAAAGCTCAGACACACTGCAAACTCACAGGAATAAACAGTAAGAGACTAAGGAAGAAAAAAGAGCAGGAAGGCATCAACAAAAAGACAACAAGGGTTCACGCCACAACCGTTCACAGAAATAATGCACAACAAACACCAGTAAGTCTCAATCACAACACCTCACCTAGACCAATATAGACAGACTAGTACAGAGGGAAGAGGGCCCTACCCTTGCGGGTTTACATTCTATAGGATATAAAAGGGGAACAATTGTGACTGGCTCCCCCACAGCATGTGATCAAAGAGACTAACAAGCAGCTCAGCAGAGATTAACTCTTGCTAGACTGCTTAAGTCTATGGGCCAATTCCCGTGTCTCTCTTCGCTGATCACAGACATCAGAGAAATTAGCAGACGGAATGCCAGAATCTGTAGTTTCCATAGATCCTGACACTGCCATGACAGTTAACAATAGCTGCAAAAATACTTGTGTGACACATGATATGAATGAGCCGGTCGGTCACTCATTTACAGGTACAGTAGCAGCCGCACACCGCTATCTGAGGACCGGCCCAGGAGGCATATGCCCCTCTGCTCCTTGGCCCAACTTTCCTCTGCCTCCGCATCAGGCTCCATAGCTACCTATATACATTATAAAATCCCACATCTCTCCTGCAAACAGTATGACAGCCCCTTTAGAGTTGTGTTAAAAATAATAGCAGTGTGTTCAAAAGCATAAGTTAAGCCCAAAATCTTTATAATAGTTTTTTTCCATGCATTGGGAACATTGCACACTGAAATGCACACTTCTACATGAAAATATGCAGAGAAATGTATATAATTTTTAACTACTTTACAGAAAATATCAAAAACTGAACATTGGGCTGTTCCAAAATATAGCAGTGTCTGCATTTGTCTTTACATACTCAAAATGTACCCTCTTCTTATTTAGGATTTAGCATCAGGGCCGCCATCAGGGCATTACTACTGTGCCTGGTGTAGGGGGCCCGTTGAAGAGAGGAGGCCCGGAGTAAATACTTATCTTTATTAAGCCCCCGGCAGGACGGGCCCCTCCTCTTCACCAGGCCCCAGTCACAGCTGCCCGGCGGTGTCCCTTCACCTCCTTACATGACTAATTTGCATGCGATGGGGCGGAGCATGCAAATTAGCCATGTGATGGAGTGGAGGCAGAGTCATTGGAGCAGGGCGCCGGTGTGTCATCGCTGGGCCTTACAGCAGTGTGGTGACGTCATCACTCTGCGACCTCATTACACTCCTGCAAGTAACAGCGGCAGAGGTGGTGAGGACGCGGCAGCCAGCGGGACAGGTAAGCACTGTGAGCTGAAGACATTCGCTGGGGGGGGGGGGGGTGGCCCGCCCGCTCATCTCAGCCCGGGGGGGGGGGGGCGCTTCTCTCAGACCGGGGAGGGGGGGGAGGGGGGGGTCAGGTGGTGAGGGTGGCCCGCCCGCTCATCTCAGACCGGGGGGGCCTGCTGCTCTCAGCCCGGAAAAGGGGCGCTGATCGCAGCCAAGTTCAGCTGATCTCAGACTGGGGGGGGCCTGCCGACCCCAACCCCTGCCTTACCTCAGCTAGATGCGCGGGAGGGCGCTGAATTGCATCACGGGCAGGTGAGTATAATGTGAATCATGTGTTATGTGCTGTCTGTGTAATGTGCTGCCTGTCTCTGTGTAATGTGCTGTCTGTGTCTGTGTAATGTGCTGTCTGTGTAATGTGCTGTCTGTGTGTAATGTGCTGTCTGTGTAATGTGCTGTCTGTGTCTGTGTAATGTGCTGTCTGTGTAATGTGCTGCCTGTTCTGTGGAATGTGCTTCCTGTGTCTGTGTAATGTGCTGCCTGTGTCTGTGTAATATGCTGTCTGTGTCTGTGTTATGTGCTGCCTGTATGTGTTATGTATAAGATATGTGTGTCCTGTATAGTGTGCAATATGTAGCTGTCTGTCTATCTATGTATACTATCTGTGTATACTGTCTGTCTGTGTATACTATGTATACTGTCTGTTTACTATCTATGTATACTGTCTGTCTGTCTGTCTATGTATACTATCTGCCTGTGTATATTGTCTGTCTGTATATACTGTCTGTCTTAAAAAACTGTCTGTCTGTGTATACTTTCTGTCTGTGTATACTGTCTTTCTGTGTATACTGTCTTTCTGTGTATTCTGTCTTTCTGTGTATACAGTCTGCCTGTGTATACAGTCTGTCTGTGTATACAATCTGTCTGTGTAATGTTTTGAGGGAAACAACTTCAAGGGTGCTAACACTTTTGGCCATGACTGTGTATATGTAAATGTGTATTCAGTCTGTCTGTGTATACAGTCTGTCTGTGTATACAGTCTGTGTGTATATATTGTCTGTGTATACAGTCTGTCTGTGTATACAGTCTGTCTGTGTAATTTTCTGAGGGAAACAACTTCAAGGGTGCTAACACTTTTGGCCATGACTGTATATATGTATATGTGTATATATCTATATATCTATATATATATATATATATATATATATATATATATATATATATAATTATACTGCACATACATATATGTTTTTGCAAGAGTGGCAGTGAGACTGTAGGAAGTTTGAATGGTGGAGGCGGAGCTGGGGTGGAGCCTGGGTGGAGTCCCAAGGGGGCCCGAACATTTTGCCAGTATGGGGCCTTGAAATTCCTAGTGGCGGCCCTGTTTAGCATTCCTGTGAATCACTAACCTAATATACCCCTGGTATGCGGTAAATAGGCCCGACACCATAGTAAGAGTAACACACCCATATCATGATGCTTGCACCACCATGCTTCACAGTCTTCAGAGTGTACGGGGGCTTGAATTCAGAGTTTGGGGGTCATCTGACGAACTGTCTGCAGCCCTTGTACCCAAAAAGAAACATTTTACTGTCATCTGTCCACAAAATGTTTCTCCATTTCTCTTTAAGCCAGTTGATTTGTTCTTCTTTCAAATTGTATCCGCTTCAGGAAGACCTTTTTTTTTTAACAGTGGGACTCTGCGGGGACTTCTTGCCAATATATTAACAAAGTAGTGTTCTCACTGGTAACTTGAAGCTGTCTCTGATCATCCTGGAGCTGATCACTGGCTGAGCTTTTGCCATTCTGGATACTCTTCGATCCATTTGAATGGAAGTCTTCCGTTTTCTTCCACGTCTCTGTTTTTGCTTCAAGCATTGGAGATCATTTTAGCCGAGCAGCCTATCATTGTCTGCACTTCTTTATAAGTTTTACCCTCTCCAATCAACTTTTTAATCAAAGTACGCTGTTCTTCTGCACATTTACTCAAACGTCCCAGATTTCTCAGGCTTTCAAGGAGAAATGCACGTACAACATGTGCCGGCTTCACCCCTAAATAAGGGCCACCTGATTCTCACCGGTTTCTTCACAGAATGATTGACCTCACTAATGTAACTCCTCACTGCTATTATTTTGAACACCCCCTACTAATTAATAATTCAAATACACAGACTGAAAATCCTGCAGGTCATGAATGCCGAGTCCGGTGGTTTTCTAAGAATCTACTCCACCAACTGGTAAATTATATGACGTGGTAAAATAATTTATACCAAAAACCAGGGCCATATTTGCCACTAGGCACCCGTGGTCCCGTGCCTAGGGCGGCACGTTGCGGGGGGCGGCACTTTCTGGCAGCAAAAAAAAAAATAAAAATAAATATATATAAATTTTTTTTTTTTTTTTTTTTACATCCCCGCCCCCCGTCCCTCCCTCCGTTACACTCGGCTGTGTTCCGGGGGGGGGGGGGTTGGGAGGGAGGACAGGCACACTTCTGCTGTCTATTTAAATACATGGCGGGCGCCAGGCATAGTGAGCTGACTAACCCCGGAAGTTCCATGGCCTGCACTTCCGGGGTCAGAGGCGCGCGGGGCGCGACAGTCAGCTCACTGCCCCGTGCTGCAGCGTCCAATCCTGCAGATGACACACGCCGCGGAGGAGGACGCGTCTGCAGCTGGAGCAAGCCAGAAGAGGAGCCAGCCAGAGCAGGGCGGCGAGCACAGGAGCAGGTAAGGCAGAGCCTAGAATGTATGGGCACCTTACAGGTTAGTTGATGATCGTTGCAAATTGCGATGCCTCTTTTTGTCCACTGTAATCATGCAAGGGGAGGCTGGGGGGAGAGAGGCTGAGGCTGGGGGAGGCTGGGAAGAGAGAGAGGCTGGGGGGAGGCTGGGAAGAGAGAGGCTGAGGCTGGGAAGAGAGAGGCTGGGAAGAGAGAGGCTGAGGGGAGGCTGGGAAGAGAGAGAGAGGCTGAGGCTCGGAAGAGAGAGAGACTGAGACTGGGGGGAGGCTGGGAAGAGAGAGGCTGAGGCTGTGGGGAGGCTGGGAAGAGAGAGAGGCTGAGGCTGGGGGGAGACTGGGAAGAGAGAGAGGCTGGGAAGAGAAAGAGGCTGAGGCTGGGGGGAGTCTGGGAAGAGAGAGAGGCTGAGGCTGGGGGGAGAGAGGCTGAGGCTGGGGGGGAGGCTGGGGGGAGAGAGAGGCTAAGGCTGGGGGGAGAGAGAGGCTGAGGCTGGGGGGAGAGAGAGGCTGAAGCTGGGGGGGAGGCTGGGAGAAGAGAGGCTGATTCTGGGGGAGGCTGGGAGGGGGAGGCTGATGCTGAGGGAGGCTGATGCTGAGGGAGGCTGATGCTGGGGGAGGCTGGGAGGGGGAGGGGGAGGCTTGGAGGAGGGAAGCTGATGCTGAGGGAGACTTGGAGGAGTAAAGCTGAGGGAGGAGGGAGGCTGAGGCTGGGGGAGGAGGGAGGCTGAGGCTGGGGGAGGAGGGAGGCTGAGGCTGGGGGAGGCTGATGCTGGGGGAGGCTGGGAGGAGAGAGGCTGATGCTGGGGGAGGCTGGGAGGGTGAGGCTTGGAGGAGGGAAGCTGATGCTGAGGGAGGCTTGGAGGAGGGAGGCTGATGCTGAGGGAGGAGGGAGGCTGATGCTGGGGGAGGCTGGGAGGAGAGAGGCTGATGCTGGGGGAAGCTGGGAGGGTGAGGCTTGGAGGAGGGAAGCTGATGCTGAGGGAGGCTTGGAGGAGGGAGGCTGATGCTGAGGGAGGAGGGAGGCTGATGCTGGGGGAGGCTGGGAGGAGGAAGGCTGATGCTGGGGGAGGCTGGGAGGAGGGAAGCTGATGCTGGGGGAGGCTGGGAGGAGGGAGGCTGGGAGGAGGGAGGCTGAGGCTGGGAGGAGAGAGGCTGATGCTGGGGGAGGCTGGGAGGGGGAAGGTGAGGCTTGGAGGAGGGAGGCTGATGCTGAGGGAGGCTGGGAGGAGGGAGGCTGATGCTTGGGGAGGCTGGGAGGGGGAGGCTTGGAGGAGGGAGGCTGATGAGGAGGGAGGCTGATGAGAAGGGAGGCTGATGAGGAGGGAGGCTGATGCTGAGGGAGGCTGATGCTGGGGGAGGCTGGGAGGAGGGAGGCTGATGCTGGGGGAGGCTGGGAGGAGGGAGGCTGATGCTGGGGGAGGCTGGGAGGAGGGAGGCTGATGCTGTGGGAGGCTGGGAGGAGAGAGGCTGATGCTGTGGGAGGCTGGGAGGAGAGAGGCTGATGCTGTGGGAGGCTGGGAGGAGAGAGGCTGATGCTGTGGGAGGCTGGGAGGAGAGAGGCTGATGCTGGGGGAGGCTGGGAGGAGAGAGGCTGATGCTGGGGGAGGCGAGAGGCTGATGCTGGGGGAGGCTGGGAGGAGAGAGGCTGATGCTGGGGGAGGAGGGAGGCTGATGCTGGGGGAGGCTGGGAGGAGGGAGGCTGATGCTGTGGGAGGCTGGGAGGAGAGAGGCTGATGCTGGGGGAGGCTGGGAGGAGAGAGGCTGATGCTGGGGGAGGCGAGAGGCTGATGCTGGGGGAGGCTGGGAGGAGAGAGGCTGATGCTGGGGGAGGCGGGAGGCTTATGCTGGGGGAGGCGGGGAGGCTGGGAGGCTGATGCTGGGGGAGGCTGATGCTGAGGGAGGCTGATGCTGGGGGAGGCTGGGAGAAGGGAGGCTGATGCTGGGGGAGGCTGGGAGGAGGGAGGCTGATGCTGGGGGAGGCTGGGAGGAGGGAGGCTGATGCTGGGGGAGGCTGGGAGGAGGGAGGCTGATGCTGGGGGAGGCTGGGAGGACGGAGGCTGATGCTGTGGGAGGCTGGGGGAGAGAGGCTGATGCTGTGGGAGGCTGGGGGAGAGAGGCTGATGCTGGGAGGGGGAGGCTTGGAGGAGGGAGGCTGATGCTCAGGGAGGCTGGGAGGCTGATGCTGGGGGAGGCTTGGAGGAGGGGGGCTGGGAGGAGGGAGGCTGATGCTGGGGGAGGCTGGGAGGAGGGAGGCTGATGCTGGGAGCAGGGAGGCTGATGCTGGGGGAGGCTGGGAGGAGAGAGGCTGATGCTGGAGGAGGCTCATGCTGGGGGAGGCTGGGAGGAGAGAGGCTGATGCTGGAGGAGGCTCATGCTGGGGGAGGCTGGGAGGAGAGAGGCTGATGCTGGAGGAGGCTCATGCTGGGGGAGGCTGGGAGGAGAGAGGCTGATGCTGGAGGAGGCTCATGCTGGGGGAGGCTGGGGGGAGAAAGGCTGATGCTGGGGGAGGCTGGGGGGAGTGAGGCTGATGCTGGGGAAGAGGCTGCTGCTGGAGGCGGGGGGAGAGAGGCTGCTGCTGGGGGAATGGGAGAGAGGGGCCAATGCTAGAGACAGAGGACAAGGGTTGAGGGATAGTGCAATGACAATATCGATGGGGGGGGAGTGTAAGGATTCAGAATAAGAGGGGGGCAGCATTGGGAGCTCATTATGGAGAAGGGGCAGCATGTGTGGGCTCAGTATGGAGTGGAACAATGTAGGGGGAGTCAATATCAAGAGTGGGGTAGTGTGTGTGTGTGTGTGTGTGTGTGTGTGTGCGGGTCTCAGCATAAGCGCTAGTGTGGTGGTCTTAGTATGATGAGTGGGGCAGCATGGAGGTGTCATTATGGAAAAGAGGAAGGCAGCATTAGGAGCTCATGGAGAGGGGCAGCATGCACGGGACACTGTGAGGAGGGGGCAGCATGCACGGGACACTGTGAGGAGGGGGCAGCATGCATGGGACATTGTGAGGAGGGGGCAGCATGCATGGGACATTATTAGGAGGGAGCAGCATGCATGGGACATTGTGAGGAGAGAACAGCATGCATGGGAAACTGTGAGGAGGGAGCAGCATGCATGGGACATTGTGAGGAGGGGGCAGCATGCATGGGACATTGTGAGGAGGGGGCAGCATGCATGGGACACTGTGAGGAGGGGTCAGCATGCATGGGACATTGTGAGGAGGGGGCAGCATGCATGGGACACTGTGAGGAGGGGGCAGCATGCATGGGACATTGTGAGGAGGGGGCAGCATGATGTGAGGACAATGTGCAGATCATATTTCGTAATTGAGGAAGGTGTGGTGGGTATAATTTATAAGGGAGGGCAGTGTGTAGTTGTCACGCTCCCCGGGTCCTCGGCTCCCCTCCCCGGGTCCTCTGCTCCGCTCCCCGGGTCCTCAGCCCCGCTCCCCGGCTCACCTGCCACGCTCCCCGCTCTCCAGCCTCCGGTGCCCGTCCTTCCCAGGTTCCCTGGCCTCCGATCCCGGCGTCTGACGGCTTCCCAGGCCCTGGCCGGCTCCCCTGCGTCCTCCCCTCAGCTTCCTTCCCTGGCTTCTGGCACCCGGGCGGCGCGCAGGCGCATTAGGGCGCGCGCGCGGTCACTGACCCTTTCTTAAAGGGCCAGCGTCCATTAACAGGAAATGAAGCTAAACAGGTACAGGGTATATAAGGGTTTATTGTCCAAGGGGGCGGGGCCTGATCTTCGTGTTTTCCAAGCTAGGAGTCAGGTCTCCTTGTGTCTCCTTGCCATACTCACGTATCTCTCTTCTAGAGCTGATCCTGCCTCGGCATCCGGTCCTGCTGAATCCCGAACCCCGCACGCTGTCCGTCTGCCATCTGACAGTCCGTACCATCTCGGATCCCTGCGGTGACCCGTCATCTCGCTCCAAAGGTTCCGGACCCCGCCTGACCTCATCCCGGCTTCCGAACCTGAGCTACGTCACCCGGACTACCATCTGTGACTCCGTGGTCCCAGGGACTTCTCCGTTACACTCACTTGCACGGACTGTTCTGCTGCCCATAGTGCTTCAGCTACCGGACTCCTTACCACCATCTTAGAGTTCGGACCAGTGGATCCACCTCCTGGGTCTGCCCGACCGCCTGGCCCTGACAGTAAGATCAGGCCATGGATCCCGCTGCAGCACTAGCGGCCTTGCAAGAGGAACTCCAACGCCAGCGTGAAGTCCAGACCCGCATGTTGAACTTTATGACTTCCGTGGACACCCGCCTGTACACGTTACAAGCGGCAGTTACGCCTTCAACATTCCGGGCCTCCACTAGTCAATCCACGGCTCCCGCACCCGTGGCAGCCTCTTCGGATGCTTCCCGACTCCGTTTGGCTTCACCACCTCGTTATGCCGGAGATCCCAAGACCTGCAGGGGCTTCATAAACCAATGCTCCCTTCATTTCACGCAGCTGCCACATTTGTTTGCCTCCGACCAAGCCAAGGTCGCCTTCATCATGTCTCACCTAGAGGGCGAGGCACTGGCGTGGATGAATCCCTTGTGGGAGAAGGAGGACCCTATGACCAAGGACCTTCAAGAGTTCCTGCAGGCCTTTCGCAGCACCTTCGACGAGCCGGGACGCGCCTCTGCGTCTGCTTCATCCCTTCTCCGCTTACGTCAAGGAACACTGACGGTAGGCCAATATGCCATCCGTTTCCGCACTTTGGCTTCAGAACTCGGGTGGAATAATGAGGCCCTAACAGCCGCCTTCTGGGAAGGACTCTCGAGTCGCATCAAAGACGAGTTGGCGGGTCGTGACGTGCCCTCCACCCTAGATGCCCTGATTGCCCTAGCAACTCGAGTGGACATTCGTTTTCAGGAGCGCTCCGAAGAGCTATCTCGTGAGAGACGTCCGGTACGGCATTCCTCTCCTCCACGGAAGCCCTCCGTACCTCAGTCATCAACAGCTGGGATTCCCGTCCACGAGCCCATGCAGATTGACCGAGTACGGCGGTCTGAACAACGTCGAGCAGAGCGGCTCGCCAAGGGTCTCTGCTTTTACTGCGGAGAGGGCACACATCTCCTACGCTCCTGTCCGGAAAGGCCGGGAAACTCCAAAGCCTAGGGTTGGTAGGAGAGGCCACCCTAGGTGCTGGGACTCTCTCAGACCCGGTTATGTGGACCGTGCAAGTGTCAGCGGGAGAGACGCGCTTCACGGCTGAGGCATACCTCGACTCTGGAGCAGCAGGCAATTTCATCCAGCAGGCCACGGTGGACAAGTACCAGTTGCCTGTTACTCTACTCGATAAGCCCCTAGTGATTGCCTCTGTGGATGGGAGACCCCTCGCTGATACCATCTCCTGGGTCACCAGGCCGGTCGAACTGCGTATCGGTGCCCTGCACACCGAGAACATCGCTCTCTACGTCCTTCCACACATGTCCCATCAAATCCTGCTGGGACTTCCCTGGTTGCGGACACACGAACCATCAGTCAGCTGGGACACTGGCGAAATCACCCGATGGGGCTCCGCCTGTCATGAGAGGTGTCTGAAGTCTATACAACCCATCCGACGACCTCCGGTTCCAGAGAACCTACCGGAACTGCCCTCGGCCTATTGGTCCTTCGCAGACGTTTTTGACAAGGAGTCTGAGGTACTTCCGCCACACCGTCCCTACGATTGCGCCATCGACCTGCTCCCAGGAACAACACCACCTCGAGGACGGATATATCCGTTGTCTCCAGCCGAAACCAGGGCCATGTCTACCTACATCACAGAAAGCCTGGCAAAGGGATTCATCCGGAGATCCTCCTCTCCTGCGGGAGCAGGCTTCTTCTTCGTTAAGAAGAAAGAGGGTGACCTACGCCCATGCATTGACTACCGGGGTTTGAATCAGATCACCATAAAAAACAAGTACCCCCTGCCGCTCATCCCCGAATTGTTCGACCGGCTCAGAGGAGCCCGTGTGTTCACCAAACTGGATCTTCGAGGTGCCTACAACCTAGTTCGTATCCGCTCTGGGGACGAATGGAAGACCGCGTTTAATACTCGCGATGGGCACTATGAATACTGCGTAATGCCCTTCGGTCTGTGTAACGCTCCTGCCGTATTCCAAGAATTGGTGAACGACATTTTCCGGGACCTCCTCTACATCTGTGTAGTAGTTTATCTGGATGACATCCTTGTCTTCTCTCCGGACCTCCAGACCCACAGAGAGAACGTACGGCTGGTTCTACAGAGACTGAGAGAGAATCGTCTCTACGCCAAATATGAGAAGTGTGTCTTTGAGCAGTCTTCTCTCCCTTTCCTGGGATACATCATCTCGGGTACAGGGCTGCAGATGGATCCAAAGAAGGTCTCCTCCATTCTCAACTGGCCTCCCCCTTCTGGACTGAAGGCAATCCAACGGTTCCTGGGATTCGCCAACTACTACCGCCAGTTTATCCCTCACTTCTCTGCCCTGACTGCTCCTCTCTCCGCCTTGACCAAGAAGGAGGCTAATCCAAAGGACTGGTCACCTGCGGCCGACGCCGCGTTTTGCTCTCTGAAGCGAGCATTTGCCTCCTCTCCTGTACTCCACCGACCGGAGTTAAACCGCCAGTTCACCTTGGAGGTGGATGCCTCCTCCTCAGGAGCCGGAGCAGTGCTCATGCAGAAGTCCTCCTCCGGGAAGATGGTGACTTGCGGTTTCTTCTCCAAGAGCTTCTCAGCGCCTGAACGTAATTACACCATCGGTGACCGAGAACTATTGGCGGTCAAACTGGCTCTGGAGGAGTGGCGCTACCTCCTGGAAGGAGCAGTGTACCCCGTGATTATCTACACGGACCACAAGAACCTGGAATACCTGTGGTCCGCTCAGCGACTGAACCCACGGCAAGCCAGGTGGTCCTTATTCTTTGCCAGGTTTGATTTCCAGCTCCATTTCCGACCCGCGGACAAGAATGTACGCGCTGATGCCCTGTCTAGGTCTCTCATGCCCATGGAGCAGGAGGAAGAGAGTACCCAACCTATCATCTCTCCTAGCAAGATTATTCCGGTAGCTCCTGTCACCCTGGCCCAGATACCGCCCGGGAAGACCTATGTCTCTGAGACCGACAGGCAAAAAGTCTTACACTGGGGTCATGCCTCAAAAACAGCCGGTCATGCAGGTCAGAAGAGAACATGGGGTGCGATTGTACGCCATTACTGGTGGCCATCCCTTCGCACGGACGTCGCTGCTTTTGTCTCTGCCTGCTCCTCTTGTGCCAGGAACAAGACGCCCAAGCACCTGCCATATGGCCGTCTTCTGCCTCTGCCTATACCCTCAGTTCCATGGCAACACATAGCGATGGACTTTATTACGGACTTGCCATTATCCTCCGGGCACACAGTCATATGGGTCGTGGTGGATCGGTTCTCCAAAATGGCTCACTTCGTCCCTATGGCCGGACTGCCCTCTGCTCAGGAACTCGCGGAAGCCTATATACAACACATCTTCCGCTTGCATGGCTTTCCATCCCACATCGTGTCCGACAGGGGAACTCAGTTCACCTCCCGCTTCTGGAGGGCGCTCTGCAAACATCTGGGAGT
Organism: Anomaloglossus baeobatrachus; assembly: GCF_048569485.1. NCBI lineage: Eukaryota > Metazoa > Chordata > Amphibia > Anura > Aromobatidae > Anomaloglossus > Anomaloglossus baeobatrachus. The sequence continues at coordinate 273,202,537 of NC_134354.1, read as the reverse complement.
GACTCTGGACTTTTCTTCTGCTTACCATCCTCAGTCTAATGGCCAAGTGGAGAGGGTCAATCAAATCTTGACCTCCTTCTTACGTCACTATGTCAACGCCCATCACGACGACTGATCCACGCTTCTGCCTTGGGCTGAATTCTCCCATAACCACCACATCAGTGAGTCGTCCTCCAAGTCTCCCTTCCATGTCGTTTACGGACTTCAGCCCTCCGTCCCGTTGCCTATATCCCCTTCTTCGGATGTCCCTGCTGCTGATACTGTAGCCCGTGACTTCGCTACCATTTGGGACTCTGTCAAGGCGTCCCTTGGGCGCGCTTCCCAGCGGATGAAGAAACACGCCGACAAGAGGCGCCTGGACCCTCCGTGTTTCTCTCCTGGTGACCTGGTCTGGCTTGCTTCCCAGTACATCCGATTGAAGATACCTTCCTACAAGCTGGGTCCTCGCTACATCGGGCCGTTTAAGGTCCTCAGCAAGATCAATGAGGTCTCCTACAAACTGAGGCTTCCGGCCACGATGCGGATTCCCAACTCCTTCCACGTCTCTCTGCTCAAGCCGGTTTTCCTTGGTCCCTTCTCCTCTGCTGCCAGTCCGGCTCCTCCTCCTATTGCCGAGGACGACATCTATGCGGCAAGGGATATCGTGGCCATGAAGACTGTTCGAGGCCGACAGTTCTTCCTGGTGGACTGGGAGGGGTATGGTCCTGAGGATAGGTCCTGGGAGCCCAGGGAGAACGTGGGCACTCCTCTGATCCGTGCCTTCATGTCCCGGTTGCGGGGAGGGGGGCGTGGGGGGGGGGGTACTGTCACGCTCCCCGGGTCCTCGGCTCCCCTCCCCGGGTCCTCTGCTCCGCTCCCCGGGTCCTCAGCCCCGCTCCCCGGCTCACCTGCCACGCTCCCCACTCTCCAGCCTCCGGTGCCCGTCCTTCCCAGGTTCCCTGGCCTCCGATCCCGGCGTCTGACGGCTTCCCAGGCCCTGGCCGGCTCCCCTGCGTCCTCCCCTCAGCTTCCTTCCCTGGCTTCTGGCACCCGGGCGGCGCGCATGCGCATTAGGGCGCGCGCGCGGTCACTGACCCTTTCTTAAAGGGCCAGCGTCCATTAACAGGAAATGAAGCTAAACAGGTACAGGGTATATAAGGGTTTATTGTCCAAGAGGGCGGGGCCTGATCTTCGTGTTTTCCAAGCTAGGAGTCAGGTCTCCTTGTGTCTCCTTGCCATACTCACGTATCTCTCTTCTAGAGCTGATCCTGCCTCGGCATCCGGTCCTGCTGAATCCCGAACCCCGCACGCTGTCCGTCTGCCATCTGACAGTCCGTACCATCTCGGATCCCTGCGGTGACCCGTCATCTCGCTCCAAAGGTTCCGGACCCCGCCTGACCTCATCCCGGCTTCCGAACCTGAGCTACGTCACCCGGACTACCATCTGTGACTCCGTGGTCCCAGGGACTTCTCCGTTACACTCACTTGCACGGACTGTTCTGCTGCCCATAGTGCTTCAGCTACCGGACTCCTTACCACCATCTTAGAGTTCGGACCAGTGGATCCACCTCCTGGGTCTGCCCGACCGCCTGGCCCTGACAGTAGTTTATTAGGGGCAGTGTGACAGTCACAGTATATAAGTGGGGACGGTGTGGTGGAAATATTTTATACCCATGCTATGTTTTGATGTGCCTGTGGTTATCCCCATTGGGGGGGGTTAGTGCCCTTCGTTTCTCATTGATACTTTTTAGGCTATGTGCGCACGTTGCGCAAATACATGCAGTTACGCTGCGCTTTGTAGCGCAGCGTAACTGCATGCGTCCTGCGTCCCCTGCACAGTCTATGGAGATTGTGCAGGGGCCGTGCGCACGTGGCACTTTAGAGCGCAGCGCTTCGGCTACTGCCGAAGCGCTGCGTAAAAAGAAGTGACATGTCACTTCTTTCCTGCGCTTTGCCGGCAGCTCCTGCTCTGTCTATGGCAGGAGCTGCAGGCAGAGCGCATGGAATCGGCGCTCACTACGGACATTTTCTGCAGCGATTAGAAGCGCACATGTGCTCTTCAGATCGCTGCAGAAATTTCTGCAGTGAACTGTACGCAACGTGCGCACATAGCCTTAAAGTGTTTTACAGAGTAGATCTGCCTTAAACAGATGTCGTGTGCGAAAACTCAGTTTTACGTTGTCAATAAGGGGCGCGACCACTTAAAGTGCCTAGGGCAGCATGAAGGCAAAATACAGCCCTGCCAAAAACAGTGAATAATCTGGTTAGTCATATTGGACTGCTATTATTTTGAACACTACTGTATGTAAAAACAAGCCATTTTTATTGATTTGATCACCAATCATTAAAAAATAGTGCCTTTAGTGTAGAGGGATACATAACCGGACCTGATATCGACACAGAGTAAGTATGGTACTAAAATAATATACTGTATTTGTCCCAATAGTTGTTAGGTAATAAAAAAATATATGTAATTGCAGCATAAACAATACTGCACAAAAGAGTTAGTAAATTACAAGGTAATACCCAATTCATCAAGCTAATAATACTAATATATCCATATAAAGTGCAGCAGTGCTGTGCCAGCATAAGTAGCCAAAGAAAAACACAAGGTGCAAGGTACAATTAGTTTGAGGCTGACAACTCAGTGGTTAAACATGGCAGCTATTAAAGCAAAGTGAAAACTGTATAACGAAAAAAGAGATCCAGGGTATAAAGTCAATGAAGCTAGCAACTCAGTGGTTGGCAATAGCAGCTATTGGAGTAAAGTACAGATTTTATCTCAGAAAGTGCCAATAAGCTGTGCAAAAAAAAACCTGTGAATGAGCTTCAGGATCCCTCAGCCCCGACATGTGTTTCGTCATCTTACCTTATGGGGCATGTCAGAGAGAGGGATGCTGGGTGCAATAAATACAGTTAGGTCCAGAAATATTTGGACAGTGACACAAGTTTTGTTATTTTAGCTGTTTACAAAAACATGTTCAGAAATACAATTATATATATAATATGGGCTGAAAGTGCACACTCCCAGCTGCAATATGAGAGTTTTCACATCCAAATCGGAGAAAGGGTTTAGGAATCATAGCTCTGTAATGCATAGCCTCCTCTTTTTAAAGGGACCAAAAGTAATTGGACAAGGGACTCTAAGGACTGCAATTAACTCTGAAGGCGTCTCCCTCATTAACCTGTAATCAATGAAGTAGTTAAAAGGTCTGGGGTTGATTACAGGTGTGTGGTTTTGCATTTGGAACCTGTTGCTGTGACCAGACAACATGCGGTCTAAGGAACTCTCAATTGAGGTGAAGCAGAACATCCTGAGGCTGAAAAAAAAGAAAAAATCCATCAGAGAGATAGCAGACATGCTTGGAGTAGCAAAATCAACAGTCGGGTACATTCTGAGAAAAAAGGAATTGACTGGTGAGCTTGGGAACTCAAAAAGGCATGGGCGTCCACGGATGACAACAGTGGTGGATGATCGCCGCATACTTTCTTTGGTGAAGAAGAACCCGTTCACAACATCAACTGAAGTCCAGAACACTCTCAGTGAAGTAGGTGTATCTGTCTCTAAGTCAACAGTAAAGAGAAGACTCCATGAAAGTAAATACAAAGGGTTCACATCTAGATGCAAACCATTCATCAATTCCAAAAATAGACAGGCCAGAGTTAAATTTGCTGAAAAACACCTCATGAAGCCAGCTCAGTTCTGGAAAAGTATTCTATGGACAGATGAGACAAAGATCAACCTGTACCAGAATGATGGGAAGAAAAAAGTTTGGAGAAGAAAGGGAACGGCACATGATCCAAGGCACACCACATCCTCTGTAAAACATGGTGGAGGCAACGTGATGGCATGGGCATGCATGGCTTTCAATGGCACTGGGTCACTTGTGTTTATTGATGACATAACAGCAGACAAGAGTAGCCGGATGAATTCTGAAGTGTACCGGGATATACTTTCAGCCCAGATTCAGCCAAATGCCGCAAAGTTGATCGGACGGCGCTTCATAGTACAGATGGACAATGACCCTAAGCATACAGCCAAAGCTACCCAGGAGTTCATGAATGCAAAAAAGGGGAACATTCTGCAATGGCCAAGTCAATCACCAGATCTTAACCCAATTGAGCATGCATTTCACTTGCTCAAATCCAGACTTAAGACGGAAAGACCCACAAACAAGCAAGACCTGAAGGCTGCGGCTGTAAAGGCCTGGCAAAGCATTAAGAAGGAGGAAACCCAGCGTTTGGTGATGTCCATGGGTTCCAGACTTAAGGCAGTGATTGCCTCCAAAGGATTCGCAACAAAATATTGAAAATAAAAATATTTTGTTTGGGTTTGGTTTATTTGTCCAATTACTTTTGACCTCCTAAAATGTGGAGTGTTTGTAAAGAAATGTGTACAATTCCTACAATTTCTATGAGATATTTTTGTTCAAACCTTCAAATTAAACGTGACAATCTGCACTTGAATTCTGTTGTAGAGGTTTCATTTCAAATCCAATGTGGTGGCATGCAGAGCCCAACTCGCGAAAATTGTGTCACTGTCCAAATATTTCTGGACCTAACTGTACATTGGTGGGCAGCTGGAAGTGATCACAGTCCGTAGACCATGCCTGAGTATAGGCAGTGCATGCACAAACAGACTCCTCAATGCTGAATGAGATTTACAGCCTCCGGTCAATGACACACAAACCAGAAGTGTGCGTGTCAGGGGTCACACATGCCAAGAGGTGCAGCAGTCAGAAGGCGTGCGCTTAAACAGGCTGGTGTAGACAGAGGGTGCAAAAGGTTCAAAAAAGTATTATCATCAAAATTAGTCATAATGGCTTACCCATAGTTAGTTCACCTCAAACCTCGTCTCCCACATAAACAGAACCCATCCGCGTTTCGCGTCACACAGTGTCAGCTTCCTCAGGGCAGGTTACTAAAATAACTCAGGAAAAGGACCTTAAATAGCCGGTCATGTGACCGCATTGGTTCTTGCAGGACCTATTGACGTCATCTCCCAAGCAATCACTGCATCGCTATAATGGCGCATGCGCAATGCGGGGTGCGCGTCCACAACCGCCCAACCCAGCCATCAAGAGGGAGGAGGCGCCAGGCGGCCCCAGTAACCAAGAACGCCGGGCAAGTACCACCTCCAAACTGATGCCGACATAGACAGAGCAACGCGTCCCCCAGGCAGAGTGCACGTGCACAGTGATCCGGAAGTGACAGGATCATAAACAAAGTACGATCCATATATGTATTAAACAGTTGTATATGATAACCACCACATATTTAATTATACAATATACACTATTACAGTGGTAATGACCTCATATATAATTCCTTCCGTCTTCTTAAAGTGACAATACACTATAATCCAAATAGAGGGAAATCATAGTTGGAATAAAAATTAAGATCTTTAAACCAGGTCCATGCTTGAGTATCGCATTATGCAGAGGATAGTCCTACAAGGATCACAAAATTATAGATTTTAAATACATTTATTAGCACAAAATTATAACCATTAAAAACCAATGGATAATTTTATATGTGAGCAGCTTTCAACTTTACAAGAAGGGTGCAAAGTTCAATGCTTCATTGAGGCCCTTGGGAGTTATAGTGTCTAAAGTGATAATCCACTTCATCTCGCGTTGTGCTAAGAGCCTTTTAATGTCACCACCTCTTATACTACAGTGGATCACATCGATACCTTTAACCATGAAGGACCTAGGGTTACATCCGTGAAATAACCTAAAATGGCGGGGAATAGTTTTAATTCAGTTTCATTGGTCGTGGTCTTTGCCGCCTTAATATCCCTCACATGCTCTCTAACTCGGACCATGGCACAACTTCCCAACTCGGGGGGTTCATCGACCAACTCAACGATAATGAATTTAACATCAAATTGACATTTAATTATAGCGATAGTGGAGTTGATTTTCTGGATGTGAAGATTTCAGTGGATGAGGCCAGGGTATTACAAACTGATGTATTCAGAAAACCAACATCTGTCAATTCACTGCTTCACGCTACTTCGGCACATATCAACTCCACTGTTCGCGCCGTTCCAGTTGGTCAGTATCTCAGGGTGAGGCGGATTTGCTCTCAGGACAGTTCATTTGAAAACCAAGCAGATGATTTGAGGATGAGATTTAGGGATTGTGGATATAGTGGGCGATGTTTTAAAAAGGCATACCATAGAGCCAAATCGGTATCCCGCAATGATTTATTACATGGGAAGAAACGAGAAAAGGAGTCATCACATAATGTCAGGTTCAGCTCTACCTTTAATGAAAGATGGCAGGACATGAGGGACATTCTGACTAAATATTGGCCAGTGCTCCAATCCGATCCTTCATTAAAATCTTTTCTGCCATCAGCACCACTTATGACAGCTAAACGTTGCAGAAACTTAAAGGAGTTGTCCGACATTAGCTTACCAAAAAAAATTGAGTCTATCTGTGCTGTATTGTCATATAAAACACCCCTACATTGTTATTTTTTGTTTTCTGACTTTTGTTCCTCTTGAATTATCCCTCTATTCTCTGCAGCTCCTTGTTTACATTCAGCACAAGCGAACTGACCACTTCCTGTGCAAAACCTCAGTCAGAGCTGGCACCGCCCGGCCTCAGTATCCAGGCTCGCCCCCTGCCCGCCCTTAGTGTCCAGGCTCGCTCCCTGCCCGCCCCCTGCACACACATTCCCTGTCAGTATTCTGCCCCAGCACCTGACCTGTTATCACTCTAGCAATGGAAAAAGCAGCCCCACATCGGGCTCTGCACACACACAACACACACACACACAGAACACACGCACACGCACACATCGGGCTCTGCGCCCCACATCACATCAGGCTTTGCAACCCTCCCCCCACCCACACACACAAGCACACACACACACAAACACACACACACACAAACACAACACACGCTCACACACACAAACACACACACGGCGCTTTGTACCGACCCCCCCTCACCATCGTTCTGTACCGACCCCTACCCCCATAGGGAACACATGTGGGCTACATTCACATGACCGTTCCGTTTTTGCGGTCCGCAAAAAACTGTCAATTTTTTCCCGGATGCATCCGTGTGCCTTCCGGGTTTTTTTTGCGGACCGCAAAAAACGGAAGCAGCAAGAAAGATAAATAGATGAGTAGATCTAGAGATGAATAGATAGATATAGAGACAGAGATAGAGGGATGAATGAATGAATAGAGAGATAGATAGATAATGGATAAAGGGATAGATAGATAATAGATGAGAAAGACATATAATGTCCCACCCCCCCTGCATATTCTAAGCTGGCACCCTTTAGTGACTTTCATGTGGCACTAAGGGGTGCTTAGCCTTGTATTTAGCCAAGAAAATAAATAAATAAATAATTAAAAAAAAACAAAAACGACGTGAGGGCCCCCATATCTTTTGTAGCCAGCTAGGGTAAAGCAGACGGCTGCAGCCTGCAGACCACAGCTGGCAGCTTCACCTTGGCTGGTAATCCAAAACAGAGGGCACCCCACGCTGTTATTTTAAATTAAATAAATAATTTAAAACAAAAGACATGGGGTCCCCCCCAAATTGGATCACTAGCCGAGGTAAAGCGGACAGCTGTGGTCTGGTATTCTCAGACTAGGGAGGTTCACTCTTATTGGACACTCCCCAGCCTAAAAATAGCAGGCCGCAGCTGCCCCAGAAGTGGCGCATCCATTAGACGTGCCAATCCTGGCGCTTCGCCCCAACTCATCCCATTGCCCTGGTGCGGTGGCAAACGGGGTAATATATGGGGTTGATGCCAGATGTGTAATGTCACCTGGCATCAAGCCCTGAGGTTAGTGATGTCACGCGTCTATCAGATACCCGACATCACCAACCCAGTCAGTAAGAAATAAAATAGACAGCAAAAAAAGATTTATTTGAAAAAACACTCCCAAAAATATTCCCTCTTTCACCAATTTATTGAAAAGAACAATCAAATCCGGGTCCGGCGTAATCCAATAAGGGGAACAAATGACTATCCATACCATAGTCAATGAATAACAGAATGTTCCCCGTTGGCTGGGAGAGCAATGCAGTGACCTGATCTAACATCAATAGCCCAGGTCACTGCAGGGGATGACGAGCGCTGCTGCCAGGAGGCAGATGAGATCATTACCTGCTGTGACGATCTCCTCTTCACTCCTGTCAGCGCAGTCACTGACTACTATGCCCGCCGAGTTCTCAGCAGTATCGCCCGTGACGTCACCGCTAGTGACGTGAGAACGCGGCGGGCATAGGCGGCAGTGACCGCGCTGACAGGAGTGAAGAGGAGATCGTCACAGCAGGTAATGATGTCATCTGCCTCCTGACAGCAGCGCTCGTTATCCCCGCGGCTGCACGCACTGCAGGGTGAGAATCTGCTGATACTGCGGGCAGACACACACTGCAATGAAGGCACCCCCAGGGCTGGAGTGGGACACAGACTGCACGGGCACTCCTGCTATCCTGAGCAGGGGGCCCGGGGCTGGCGGTGACACCGTGGGCGGGGAGAGTACGGGGTGCAGGGGAATGTGTGGGAGGGTGCAGGGAGAGGGGGCGGGGACTCCACGCACTGTACCCGCCCAGCAGGGCGGCAAGATGCTGTTCCCATATTTGCATGTCAACATGGCCCTGCCCATGTTGACATGAAATGACCGGAAGCAGCAAAATCGCGGCAGGAGCGGTCACATGACCACTTTGAGCTAGGGGAGAAGGGCTGACAGCAGGGCAGGTAAGTGGTCTCTATCTACTTACCTGCCCCAATGTAGCCCAATAGGGTCATAATAAAAAAAAGTCAAAATAAGCCGGATAACCCCTTTAAGGGATCTACTAGTAAAGAGTCACTATGTCCCTCCAAAGATAATAAATGTGTTTGGCTCCCAAGGTCCAGTTAAGGGTTATTTTTCCTGTGGTCGCTGTCTTTCCTGCCCCAATGTCTCTCACAGCTCGGACTTCCACACAAGTGATGGAACAAAAACCTTCTTAATTAGAGAAGATATTACTTGTAATATAAGTAATGTTATTTATTACGCCACGTGTGCATGTAATAAAATCTATATTGGTTTAACATCTAGGGAGCTCAGGGTCCGAGTTAGAGAGCATGTGAGGGATACTGAGGTAGCAAAGACAGTGACCAATGAAACTGAATTAAAAACTATTCCCCACCATTTTAGGTTATTTCACGGATGTAACCCTAGGTCCTTCATGGTTAAAGGGATCGATGTGATCCACTGTGGTATGAGAGGTGGTGACATTAAAAGGCTCTTAGCACAACGGGAGATGAAGTGGATTATCACTTTAGACACAAACTCCCAAGGGCCTCAATGAAGCATTGAACTTTGCACCCTTCTTGTAGAGTTGATAGCTGCTCACATGTATAATTATGCATTGGTTTTTAATGGTTATAATTTCTTCGGCGCTCCATTGGGAGACCCAGACGATTGGGTGTATAGCTACTTCCTCCGGAGGCTACACAAAGCATTACACTAAAAAGTGTAAGGCCCCTCCCCTTCTGGCTATACACCCCCAGTGGGATCACTGGCTCACCAGTTTTCTGCTTTGTGCGAAGGAGGTCAGACATCCACGCATAGCTCCACTGTTTAGTCAGCAGTAGCTGCTGACTATATCGGATGGAAGAAAAGAGGGCCCATATAGGGCCCCCAGCATGCTCCCTTCTCACCCCGCTTGTGGTTTGTAAGGTTGAGGTACCTATTGCTGGTACGGCGGCTGGAGCCCACATGCTGTTTTCCTTCCACATCCCCCTGAGGGGCTCTGAGGAAGTGGGATCTTACCGGCCCCAAAGCCCTGAGGCCGGGCTCCATCCACAGACCCATTGAACCTGCTGGATACGGAGCTGGGTACCGTTCAGGGACATGGCCCTGCACCATTCAGGTACTCTGTGTCCCCGTACACACAGGCACAGCACACTCCAGACTTGCTGGGTGTGCTAGTGCGCCGGGGACAGTAAAGGGTTACAGTCACTGCAGCCTAGCTGAGTGACTTTATGTATGGGGAACTACCGCGCCGGACGCTCCGGGAGCGGCGGCGCGGCTGGGACTTGTAGTGCGCCGGGGACTTAGCGCCGACCGCGCTTTTACGGCGGCGCTTATAAATCCAGTCCCCGGCTTTTGCGGCCTAGCTCCGCTTCGTTCCCGCCCCCACCCTGTCAATCAGGGTAGGGGAGAGACGCTGTACAATCAGCAGCGCCGAGGGCTGGAGCCTTATTTACATGCTCCAGCCCTCTCACTGGACACTGTGGGACGCCGGTTTCCCGCTCTGACTTGGGGGCACGCCCACGGCCCGCCCCTACTCACACGAGCTGGAGAGGACGCCGGCAGCCATTCCTGCAGTCCGAGCTGAGAGATCGGACTCTGGGCAACCAGGCACAGGACTAGGGCGACCACACACCCGCTTATAGGCGGGCGGTAAGCGGCACCTGAAGTGCTGACCCCACTAAATACCGCAGTTGTCCATTTGTATTTTTATGCTTACACTGCATAGGTCGCTATTTTTGGCTATATGCCCTCTTAGATGGCGACACATCAGCAGCAGGAAAGCAGGGGTGCTAAGGCACAGGCTTTCTATGCTGCTTGTATTGCATGTACTGAAGTGTTCATGTGTATTTATGCTTGTATGCTATACACTGCACTGTACGGTCGCTAGTCTGGGCTATTTTTGCCTAGAATGACTAGGCTACAGCAGCAGAAAAGCAGGGGTGCTGAGGCACAGGTTTTTTCTATGCTGCTTGTATTGCAGGGGTTGCAGTGTTCATTTGTACTTATGCTTGTATGCTATACATTGCACTGTATGGTCGATATTCTGGGCTATATTCCCCTAGATGGCTAGTCTACAGCAGCAGAAAAGCAGGGGTGCCAAGGCACAGGCTTTCTATGCTGCTTGTATTGCATGTGCTGCAGTGTTCATTTGTACTTTATGCTTGTATGTTATACATTGCATTGTACGGTCGCCATTCTTGGCTCTATGTCCTAGATGGCTAGTCGGCAGCAGCATATAAGCAACACAGGCTTTCGATGCTGTTTTTACTGCATGTGATACTGTTCCACGGCACTGAACCCCATTGTGTGCAATGCTCCCCTGGAGCACTTGGTCAGCCGGGGTCTCTACTAGACGTGGCCAAAGGAACCACCTGTCAACCCTGTCCAAGGACAGGGATGGAGTTGCAATGGGATAGAGACTTGCAGTCCGGACAGGCCATGGGCAATCTGGATCATTGCTCCCTGGCCACCCTCATTGGGAATAAAATCGGTGCTCCGGGGGGGGTTCCAGGAGGCTCTCTGTATGATGAGGCAGACGTAGCTCATCAGGACTTTGATCCTGACAACGCTCTCAATCCGGATACACCGGATGGTGACGCCATAAGGAATGATCCTATAGCGTCCATCAATGGAATGTTGGATCTTTCTCCCTCAGCTCCCCCAGCGGAGGAGTCAGCTTCACAGCAGGAGAAGTCCCATTTCAGTAGCTCAAACGTATATTGAGTATTTTTCTGGCCACGCTGACTTCAGAGAAGCAGTCCAGGAACACCACGCTTACCAGATAAGCGTTTTCTCCAAACGTATTAAGGATACACGTTATCCTTTTCCCCCTGACGTGGTCAAGCGCGGGACCCAGGGTCCAAAGGTGGATTCTCCAATCTCCAGGCTTGCGGCTAGAGCTATAGTTGCAGTGGAGGGACTTCACTTAAAGATGCCAGACAGATGGACTCTGGTTGAAATCTGTCTATGAGGCTATCGGCGTGTCGGTTGCTCCGGCATTTACAGCCGTATGGGCACCCTAAGCTTTTCAGCTGTTCTTGCACAGCTGGTCTTGAGCATATGTACATTTGTGCCGCAGGGGCGTCCGTAACCTCGCAATGTCTGCATTGCGACTTACCCTATTAATGCTGTCCTGGAAGGACAGTCGAGGTTTCGGTCCTTCCCAAGCTCGGGCAGGTCCCAATTGTCCTCGTCCAAAAGAGCTGAAACGCCTCAGAGGGGCTCAGTTTCCGGGGGCTCAATCACGCCCAAGGAAGGCAGCCGGAGGAACCGCTACCACGGCGGTCTCCTCATGACTCTCAGCTCTCTCATCTCTCCGCATCCGCGGTTGATAGCAGACTCGCTCGCCTTTGGCGACATTTGGCTGCCACAGGTCACAGACCGGTGGGTGAGGGACATTGTGCCCACGTGCACAGACAGAGTTCTGTTCTCGTCCTCCGACTCGATTCTTCAGAACGTCCCCACCTCCCCACCGAGCCGATGCTCTTCTGCAGGCAGAAGGAGTGGTAATCCCTGTTCCTCTTCAGGAACAAGACACGGTTTTCCTCCAATCTGGTTGTGGTGCCAAAAAAGGATGGCTCTTTCCGTTCCGTTCTGGACCTAAAACTGCTCAACAAGCACGTGGAGGCCAGGCGGTTCCGGATGAAACCCTCCGCTCCGTCATTGCCTCAATGTCTCAAGGATATTTCCTAGCATCAATGGACATCAAAGATGCTTATCTCCACGTGCCGATTGCTACAGAGCACCAATGTTTTCTACGTTTCGTGATGGGAGACGACCATCTTCAGTTCGTAGCTCTGCCATTCGGTCTGGCGACAGCCCCACGGGTGTTCACCAAGGTCATGGCGGCAGTGGTAGCAGTCTTGCACTCACAGGGACACTCTGTGATCCCTTACTTGGACGATCTACTTGTCAAGGCACCCTCTCAAGAGGCATGCCAACTCAGCCTGAATGTTGCGCTGGAGACTCTCCAGACGTTCGGGTGGATCATCGACTTCTCAAAGTCAAACCTCTCACCGACCCAATCACTAACGTATCTTGGCATGGAGTTTCATACCCTCTCAGCGCTAGTGAAGCTTCCGCTGGACAAGCAGCGGTCACTACAGACTGGGGTGCAGACTCTCCGTCAAGGTCAGTCGCACTCCTTAAGACGCCTCATGCACTTCCTCGGGAAGATGGTGGCGGCAATGGAGGCGGTTCCGTTTGCGCAGTTTCATCTGCGTCCTCTTTATTGGGACATTCTCCGCCAATGGGACGGGAAGTCAACATCCCTGAACAGGAAAGTATCCTTTTCACAGAAGGACTCTCTGCAATGGTGGCTTCTTCCCACCTCATTATCACAGGGAAGATCCTTCCTACCACCGTCTTGGGCGGTAGTCACGACAGACGCGAGACGGTCAGGGTGGGGAGCAGTTTTTCTCCACCACAGGGCTCAGGGTACGTGGACTCAGCAGGAGTCCACCCTTCAGATCCATGTTCTGGAAATCAGAGCAGTGTATCTTGCCCTACTAGCCTTCCAGCAGTGGCTGGAAGGAAAGCAGATCCGAATTCAGTCGGACAACTCCACAGCGGTGGCATACATCAATCACCAAGGAGGGACACGCAGTCGGCAAGCCTTCCAGGAAGTCCGGCGGATTCTGATGTGGGTGGAAGCCACGGCCTCCACCGTATCCGCAGTTCACATCCCCGGCGTAGAAAACTGGGAAGCAGACTTCCTCAGCCGCCAGGGCATGGACGCAGGGGAACGGTCCCTTCACCCGGACGTGTTCAGGAAATCTGTAGCCGCTGGGGAAGGCCGGACGTCGACCTAATGGCGTCCAGGCACAACAACAAGGTCCCAACCTTCATAGCACGGTCTCGCGATCACAGAGCTCTGGCGGCAGACGCCTTAGTGCAAGATTGGTCGCAGTTCCGGCTCCCTTATGTGTTTCCACCTCTGGCACTCTTGCCCAGAGTGCTACGCAAGATCAGATCCGACTGCAGCCGCGTCATACTCGTCGCCCCAGACTGGCCAAGGAGGGTGTGGTATCCGGATCTGTGGCATCTCACGGTCGGCCAACCGTCGGCACTACCAGACCGACCAGACTTACTGTCCCAAGGGCCGTTTTTCCATCGGAATTCTGCGGCCCTGAACCTGACTGTGTGGCCATTGAGTCCTGGATCCTAGGGTCTTCAGGATTATCCCAAGGGGTCGTTGCCACCATGAGACAGGCTAGGAAGCCCACGTCCGCTAAGATCTACCACAGAACGTGGAGGATATTCTTATCCTGGTGCTCTGCTCAGGGAGTGTCTCCCTGGCCTTTTGCATTGCCTACCTTTCTTTCTTTCCTGCAATCTGGGTTAGAAAAAGGTTTGTCGCTCGGCTCCCTTAAAGGGCAAGTCTCGGCGCTATCCGTCTTTTTTTCAAAAGCGTCTAGCACGACTTCCTAAGGTGCGCACGTTCCTGCAGGGGGTTTGTCATATTGTACCCCCGTACAAGCGGCCGTTAGATCCATGGGATCTGAACAGGGTACTAGTTGCCCTCCAGAAGCCGCCCTTCGAGCCTCTGAGGGAGGTTTCACTTTCTAGACTATCACAGAAAGTGGCTTTTCTGGTAGCGATCACATCTCTTCGGAGAGTGTCTGAGCTAGCAGCGCTGTCATCCAAGGCTCCTTTCCTGGTCTTCCACCAGGACAAGGTAGTGCTGCGTCCCATTCAGGAGTTTCTCCCGAAGGTGGTATCCTCTTTTCATCTTAATCAGGATATCTCTTTGCCTTCTTTTTGTCCTCATGCAGTTCATCGGTATGAGAAGAATTTACTTTTGTTAGATCTGGTGAGAGCACTCAGAATCTACATTTCCCGCACGGCGCCCCTGCGCCGCTCCGATGCACTCTTTGTCCTTGTCGCTGGTAAGCGCAAAGGGTCGCAGGCTTCCAAAGCCACCCTGGCTCGATGGATCAGAGAACCAATTCTTGAAGCCTACCGTTCTGCTGGGCTTCCGGTTCCATCAGGGCTGAAGGCCCATTCTACCAGAGCCGTGGGTGCGTCCTGGGCATTGCGACACCAGGCTACGGCTCAACAGGTGTGCCAGGCAGCTACCTGGTCGAGTCTGCACACTTTCACCAAACATTATCAGGTGCATACCTATGCTTCGGCGGACGCCAGCCTAGGTAGAAGAGTCCTGCAGGCGGCAGTTGCCTCCCCGTAGGGGAGGGCTGTCTTCGCAGCTCTAACATGAGGTATTTCTTTACCCACCCAGGGACAGCTTTTGGACGTCCCAATCGTCTGGGTCTCCCAATGGAGCGCCGAAGAAGAAGGGAATTTTGTTACTTACCGTAAATTCCTTTTCTTCTAGCTCCTATTGGGAGACCCAGCACCCGCCCTGTTGTCCTTCGGGATTTTTGGGTTTTTTCGGGTACACATGTTGTTCATGTTGAACGGTTTTTCAGTTCTCCGATGTTACTCGGAGTGAATTTGTTTAACCAAGTTATTGGCTTTCCTCCTTCTTGCTTTTGCACTAAAACTGGTGAGCCAGTGATCCCACTGGGGGTGTATAGCCAGAAGGGGAGGGGCCTTACACTTTTTAGTGTAATGCTTTGTGTGGCCTCCGGAGGCAGTAGCTATACACCCAATCGTCTGGGTCTCCCAATAGGAGCTAGAAGAAAAGGAATTTACGGTAAGTAACAAAATTCCCTTCTTTTGTGCTAATAAATGTATCTAAAACCTATAATTTTGTGATCCTTGTAGGACTATCCTCTGCATAATGTGATACTCAAGCATGGATCTGGTTTAAAGATCTTAATTTTTATTCCAACTATGATTTCTCACTATTTGGATTATAGTGTATTGTTACTTTAAGAAGACGGAATCCAGATTCTATGGAATTGTTTACAAATTAATTATATATTGTTAGGGCCAGGTGGACGGGCAGACCCAGGAGGTGGATCCACTGGGCTGAACACCTCACCGAGGGCAAGGTGCCCGGTAGCCGGGGCACTAGCAGGACAGTCCGTTTAGAGGAGTGGAGTAAAGAAGTCCCTGGGACCACGGGGTCTCTGATGGTAGTCCGGGTGACGGAGCTCAGGTTCGGAGGCCGAGATGTCGTCAGGCAGAGTCCGGAACCAATGGAGCGAGAAGACAGGTCACCACAGGGATCGGAGATGGCAGGAGCTGACGGGATGGCAGGCCATCACCGTTCGGGGTTCGGGTATCGTCAGGACCGGTTGGCGAGGCAGGGTCGGCTCTACGAGAGAGATAGCTGAGTATATCACAGACACAAGGAGACCTGACTACTAGCTTAGAAAACACGAAGAACAGGCCCCGCCCACTTGGAAAGGATCCCCCTATATACCCAGTACCTGATCCTTCAATATCCTGTTGGAGGACACTGGCCCTTTAAGAAAGGGTCAACGACCGCGCGCGCGCCCTAATGCGCATGCGCGAGGCCCGGGTGCCAGAAGCCAGGGCAGGGAGCGGTGAACAGGAGGCAGGGGAGCCGGCCTGGAGCAGAGCTGTCGACGGGCGCCGGGAGCGGGGACCGAGCCTCCTGGGGAGCGCAGGTGATGGGGGCTAGAGGCTGTGGAGCGGGGGACGCCTGACAGAGGAGCCGGGGAGCGAGGCAGGGAAGCCGGGGAGCGTGGCAGGTGAGCCGGGGAGCGAGGCAGGGGAGCCGGGAAGCAAGGCAGGGGACCCGGGGAGCGTGACAGTACCCCCCCCCACGCCCCCCTCCCCGCAACCGGGACAGGAAGGCACGTATCAGAGGAGTACCCACATTCTCCCGGGGTTCCCAGGACCTATCCTCAGGACCATACCCTGCCCAGTCCACCAGGAAGAACTGTCGGCCTCGTACGGTTTTCATGGCCACGATATCCCTTACCGCATAGATGTCATCATCAGCAATAGGAGGAGGAGCAGAACTGGCAGCAGCGGAGAAGGGACCAAGGACAACCGGCTTGAGCAGGGAGACATGGAAGGAGTTGGGTATTCTCATCGTGGCCGGGAGCTGCAGCTTGTAGGAGACCTCATTTATTTTGCTGATGACCTTAAACGGCCCGATGTAGCGAGGACCCAGCTTGTATGATGGTAGCTTCAATCGGACATACTTGGAAGCAAGCCAGACCAGATCTCCTGGAGAGAAACACGGGGGATCCAGACGCCTCTTGTCTGCGTGTCTCTTCATCCGCAGGGAAGCACGTCCAAGGGACGTCTTGACAGAGTCCCAAATTGTAGAAAAGTCACGGACTACAGCATCAGCAGCAGGGACATCCGAGGAAGAGGATACAGGTAATGGGACGGAAGGCTGAAGACCGTAAACGACATGGAAGGGAGAGCTGGAGGAGGACTCACTGACGTGGTGGTTATGGGAGAATTCAGCCCAAGGAAGAAGCGTGGACCAGTCGTCGTGATGGGCGTTGACGTAGTGACGTAAGAAGGGGGTCAAGATCTGATTGACTCGTTCCACTTGGCCATTCGACTGAGGATGGTAGGCTGAAGAAAAGTCCAGAGTCACTCCCAGATGTTTGCAGAGAGCCCTCCAGAAGCGGGAGGTAAACTGAGTTCCTCTGTCGGACACAATGTGTGATGGAAAGCCATGCAACCGGAAGATGTGCTGTATGTAAGCGTCAGCGAGTTCCTGGGCAGAGGGCAGTCCAGCCATAGGGACGAAATGAGCCATTTTGGAGAACCGATCCACCACGACCCATATGACTGTGTGTCCGGAGGACAGGGGCAAGTCCGTAATAAAGTCCATCGCAATGTGTTGCCACGGAACGGAGGGTATAGGCAGAGGCAGAAGACGACCATATGGCAGGTGTTTGGGCGTCTTGTTCCTGGCACAAGAGGAGCAGGCTGAGACAAAAGAAGCGACGTCCGTGCGAAGGGATGGCCACCAGTAGTGACGTACAATCGTACTCCATGTTTTCTTCTGACCAGCATGGCCGGCTATTCTCGAGGCATGGCCCCAGTGCAACACTTTTTTCCTGTCAGTCTCAGAGACATAGGTCTTCCCAGGTGGTATCTGGGCCAGGGTGACAGGAGCCACCGGAATGATCTTACTAGGACAGATGATGGGCTGGGATGTCTCCTCCTCCTGCTCCATGGGCATGAATGACCTGGACAAGGCATCTGCTCTTACATTCTTGTCCGCGGGTCGAAAATGGAGCTGGAAATCGAACCTGGCAAAGAACAAGGACCACCTGGCCTGCCGTGGGTTCAGTCGCTGAGTGGACCGCAGGTATTCCAGGTTCTTGTGGTCCGTGTAAATGATCACGGGGTACACTGCTCCCTCCAGAAGGTAGCGCCATTCCTCCAGAGCCAGTTTGACTGCCAATAGCTCTTGGTCACCGATGGTGTAGTTGCGTTCAGGCGCTGAGAAGCTCTTGGAGAAGAAACCGCAAGTAACCATCTTCCCGGAGGAGGACTTCTGCATGAGCACTGCTCCGGCTCCCGAGGAGGAGGCATCCACCTCCAAGGTAAACTGTCGATTTAACTCAGGACGGTGGAGCACAGGGGAAGAAGCAAATGCCTGTTTCAGGGAGCCAAACGCGGCGTCGGCCGCAGGTGACCAGTCCTTTGAATTAGCCCCCTTCTTGGTCAAGGCGGAGAGAGGTGCAGTCAGAGCAGAGAAGTGAGGGATGAACTGACGGTAATAGTTTGCGAATCCCAGAAAGCGTTGGATTGCCTTCAGTCCGGAAGGAGGGGGCCAGTTGAGAATGGAAGAGACCTTCTCCGGGTCCATCTGCAGACCGGTATCGGAGATTACGTACCCCAAGAAGGGAAGAGAAGACTGCTCGAATACACACTTCTCGTACTTGGCGTACAGGCGATTCTCTCTCAGTCTTTGTAGTACGTTCTCTCTGTGGGTCTGGAGGTCCGGAGAGAAGACCAGGATATCGTCAAGATACACCACCACACAGACGTAGAGAAGGTCCCGGAACACGTCGTTCACCAATTCCTGAAACACTGCTGGTGCGTTACAGAGGCCGAAGGGCATCACACAGTATTCATAGTGCCCATCGCGAGTATTGAATGCGGTCTTCCATTCGTCCCCAGAGCGGATGCGGACCAGGTTGTAGGCATCCCGAAGATCCAACTTGGTAAACACACGAGCTCCTCTAAGCCGATCAAACAATTCGGGGATGAGCGGCAGGGGGTATTTATTTTTCACGGTGATTTGGTTCGATCCCCGGTAGTCAATGCATGGGCGTAGATCGCCCTCTTTCTTCTTAACGAAGAAGAAGCCTGCTCCAGCAGGAGAGGAGGACCTCCGAATGAATCCCCTTGCTAGGTTCACCGTGATGTAGGCAGACATGGCCCTAGTTTCAGCAGGAGACAGCGGATATATCCGTCCTCGAGGTGGTGTAGTTCCCGGGAGTAGGTCGATGGCACAGTCACAAAGACGTCCGTGAAGGACCAATAGGCCGAGGGCAGTCCCGGTAGGGACTCCGGAACCGGAGGTCGTCGGATGGGCTGTATAGTCTTCAGACAATTCTCGTGGCAAGAGGAGCCCCATCGGGTGATTTCACCATTACCCCAGCTGACTGACGGTTCGTGTGTCACCAGTGTGTAACCAGGGGAGTCCCAGCAGGATTTGATGGGACATGTGTGGGAGGACGTAGAGAGCGATGTTCTCGGTGTGCAGGGCACCGATACGTAGTTCCACCGGCTTGGTGATCCACGAGATGGTGTCAGAGAGGGGTCTCCCATCTACAGAGGCAATCACGAGGGGTTTGTCGAGTGGAGTAACAGGCACCTGGTACTTGTCCACCGTGGCCTGCTGGATGAAATTGCCTGCTGCCCCGGAATCGAGGTACGCCTCAGCCGTGAACCGCGTCTCTCCCGTTGTCACTTGAACAGTCCACGTAACCGGGTCTGAGAGAGTCCCAGCACCTAGGGTGGCCTCTCCTACCAACCCTAGGCTTTGGAGTTTCCCGGCCTCTCTGGACAGGAGCGTAGAAGGTGTGTGCCCTCTCCGCAGTAGAAGCAGAGGCCCTTGGCGAGCCTTTCTGCTCGGCGTTGTTCGGACTGCCGCAAACGGTCAATCTGCATGGGCTCGTGGACAGAGACACCAGACGACGCTGACTGAAGTACGGCGGGCTTCTGCGGAGGAGAGGAATGCCGTATCGGACGTCTCTCACGGGACACCTCTTTGGATCGTTCCTGGAATCTGAGGTCCACGCGGGTGGCTAGTGCGATCAGGGCATCCAGGGTGGAAGGAACATCGCGGCCTGCCAGCTCGTCCTTAATACGGCTGGAGAGTCCTTCCCAGAAGGTGAGGGCTTCATTGTTCCACCCCAATTCTGAGGCCAAAGTGCGGAAGCGGATGGCATACTGCCCTACCGTCGTAGTCCCCTGACGTAGCCTGAGGAGTGATGAGGCGGATGCAGCGGCACGTCCAGGTTCGTCAAAGGTGTTTCTGAATGCCTGCAGGAAGTCCTGGATGTTGGTAGTCACAGGGTCCTCCTTTTCCCACAAGGGGTTCATCCAGGCCAGTGCCTCACCCTCTAGATGTGACATCACAAACGCCACCTTGGCTTGCTCGGAGGCAAACAAGTGCGGTAGCAGCTTGAAATGAAGGGAGCACTGGTTTAGGAATCCCCTGCAGGTCTTGGGATCTCCGGCGTACCGGGGTGGTGAAGCCAAACGAAGTCTGGAAGCATCCGAGGAGGCTGCCACGGGAGCTGTGGTCGTGGATTGTACAGTGGAAACCTGAGATGCCAAGGATGTGGCCGTCACTTGAAGATATGAAGTTCAGCATGCGGGTCTGGGTCTCGCGCTGGCGTGTGAGTTCCTGCTGCAAGGCCGCTAGTGCTTCGGCGGGATCCATGGCCTGTTCTTACTGTTAGGGCCAGGTGGACGGGCAGACCCAGGAGGTGGATCCACTGGGCTGAACACCTTACCGAGGGCAAGGTGCCCGGTAGCCGGGGCACTAGCAGGACAGTCCGTTTAGAGGAGTGGAGTAAAGAAGTCCCTGGGACCACGGGGTCTCTGATGGTAGTCCGGGTGACGGAGCTCAGGTTCGGAGGCCGAGATGTCGTCAGGCAAAGTCCGGAACCAGTGGAGCGAGAAGACGGGTCACCACAGGGATCGGAGATGGCAGGAGCTGACGGGATGGCAGGCCGTCACCGTTCGGGGTTCGGGTATCGTCAGGACCGGTTGGCGAGGCAGGGTCGGCTCTACGAGAGAGATAGGTGAGTATATCACAGACACAAGGAGACCTGACTCCTAGCTTAGAAAACACGAAGAACAGGCCCCGCCCACTTGGAAAGGATCCCCCTATATACCCAGTACCTGATCCTTCAATATCCTATTGGAGGACACTGGCCCTTTAAGAAAGGGTCAACGACCGCGCGCGCGCCCTAATGCACATGCGCGAGGCCCGGGTGCCAGAAGCCAGGGCAGGGAGCGGTGAACAGGAGGCAGGGGAGCCGGCCTTGAGCAGAGCTGCCGACGGGCGCCGGGAGCGGGGACCGAGCCGCCTGGGGAGCGCAGGTGATGGGGGCTGGAGGCTGTGGAGCGGGGGACGCCTGATAGAGGAGCCGGGGAGCGAGGCAGGGAAGCCGGGGAGCGTGGCAGGTGAGCCGGGGAGCGAGGCAGGGGACCCGGGGAGCGTGACATATATGAGGTCATTACCATTGTAATAGTGTATAATGTATAATTAATTATGTGGTGGTTATGATATACAACTGTTTAATACCTATATGGACCGTACTTTGTTTATGATCCTGTCACTCCCGGATCGCTGTGCACGTGCGCTCTGCCTGAAGGACGCATTGCTCTGTCTTCCTCGGCATCAGTTTGGAGGTGGGAGTTGCTCAGCGTCCTTGGTTACCAGGGCCGCCTGGCACCTCCTCCCTCTTGATGGCTGGGTTGGGCGGTTGTGGACGCGCGCCACGCATTGCGCATGTTCCATTATAGCGATGCAGTGATTGGTTGGGAGATGATGTCAATAGGTCCTGCAAGACCCAATACGGTCACATGACCGGCTATTTAAGGTCCTTTTCCTGGGTCATTTTAGTAACCTGCCCTGAGGAAGCTAACACTGTGTGACGCGAAACGCGCGTTGGATGGGTTCTGTTTATGTGGGAGACGAGGTTTAAAGTGAACTAACTATGGGTAAGCCATTATGACTAATTTAATATTTATTAAGCCAACGTCTACACTTATGGTTGTGGATGTTTGAATGGCTGTTTTACCATAACTGGCTGCACCTTACTATGCTCCCTGACTATTTTGGACTACTTATTATTCTCTTGGATTGGTTTCCTGACCCTTGTCTCTCACATGCTTGTGGGTTTCTCCCTCCCTTTTTGGTAAAGCACATCATTCTACTGTTTACCGAAAACGTAATGAGGGGAGCAAAGAAAAAAAACATAGTACCTACACTCAAATATGGTGGTGGATGTTCAAAGATGATTTGGGGTTGTTTTGCTGGCACTGGTGTACTTGACTGTGTGCAAGGTATCATCTGTTCTTCAGGTTCCATCAGGAGGCCTGAGTAGGGTATAGATGTCCCAAGATGATATGGATGAACCTGAAGCACAGGAGAAATGCATTGAGGCCATCTTCTTAGATAACATCTTCAAGGGAAGTCTGATACACCTTTTGCTCCCCCCCTTTTTTGTTTTTCCACATGTTTGACCTGCTGTTTATGTTTTTGTGACCCTATACTAGGGACTCCATTTATCATCCTTTTGCTGGGTGCTATGGTGCACCCCGGTAGTCCTAGCTATTTGAATGGACCTTGCATGTACTAGTGGATACATGTGACTATTATTGCTGATAGTTTGGTTATTTAACCATTTGCGGTCAAACTAGTGGTTGTGGATAATTTGGTATCAGCAGACCTTATCTTAGGGTTTCGTACAGGGTCTCTGAGGGTGAGTCTATGTTGAGCGGGGGAACCATATGTGATTTTTAGGGTGCCGACCTCGGTAGCAAGGTAGAGTAAGCTCTTAGGGTCACCTTAGGGCACCTTAGCTTTTGAATATCTTATATACCTAAATTTGTCGCCTATCAGAACCCTCTCTTGTCATTTGATGCCTGCTTGGTTACTTTTTTATGGAGTTTTTTTCACTTATACACCCACTTATTGTGTTTTTATTGTATATTTAATAAAATTGTATGTTTTGGGAAATGTTTTTTGCTTGTTAACTCACCATTGGATTCCTCCTGTATTGTTATTTGTTAGTTAGTAGAACATAAAGCCAAATCAAATGTTCCTTTTTTCTGGTGTATTCCTATGCATCCCTTTCCACCCCAAAAAGAGTATACGGTTCAAGGTGTTTGGGGGGGGGGTCTTTCTGCTCCTCCTCCTCCACCATATTTACAGTCGTTATGCGTACTCATTCATATTTTTTAGAGGGCTAAAAGGCAGGACTCACTAAATTATCAGAGCTTCTTCAGGGTGAATGTACTTAATTGTTAAAGGGCCAACAGATAGCCCGTAATCAAATTTTAGAAGGCCACCAGGCGGCCCTCACATAATTATCAGAGGGCCAGCAAGAAGCTTTCACTCAATTTGTAGACAGCCGTAAGGCGGCCCCTAATTTTTAGAGGGTCAGCAGGTAGCCTGCACTGAGTATTGGGGTGAAACAGAAGAGGATTCCCGCACTGTCATAAGAAGATGGGCAGCAGTAATGGTTAAACGTGATTTTATTACACATTTCAGAGCTCACATCTCCTTCCTCAGTAAATCACACATGTACATCAGCGTAAGAATCCACTTCTATTTGACCTTTGACACTAACTCCTCGTGGTGCCTGCTTCAGCCGTAACCTACACGCTTTCAATAGCAGTTGTGACTTTTTTCACAACTGTATCAGGTGAACACATCTGATTTCCTCCTACAAATGTTTGTAACGTTAGTACCCTATTAGCGCCTTTTGTCTTTTCAGTCTTTTTCACATTGAATTTTGGGATGGCCAGAGGGAAAAGGCGAGCAACTATTTCCCTTAGCACCCAAACATGACAAGTTCTGAGGCCAAGGGTTAGGTGTTCCCCAGTCTGGCACTTTTTTAAAGAAAGTAGGGACAATAGAATGGTCATTTGTTTGCAATCTGCGCTGTACAAAGTTTAGAAGAGACCTGACCACTATATTTCATCAAAGCACTTGACTAGGTGGGCTGAACACCTGGGTCCACAAACAGTGTCTTCCAGTGACACCACTGCCTCTTCCCATGTGCTGCGTGCTTGCCAATCCATTGTACAGGATGCAGAAGTAGATGCCTCCCACCCTGCACCTGTTGCACATTCGCAAGCACCATCAGCAACAATCTCCACTTTGTTCCAGGGCAGCGTCCAGCTGTCCTTACCCAAAGCGTTGGAACGCAAATGTAAATTCCCAGCCACCCACCCAGTCACGGGCCTAAACAATAAACGGGCAGATTTCCAGATTGCGTGACCTGGAAATGTTGCCGTTTAGGCTTGTGAACAATTTTCTGCAATCTCATGGCAGTGGCTCTCCCTCGGTACTTGTTCTCAGCCACCACTAATTTTCACAGTGTGCCATCCCCGCCTTACATCAGCACATGTCTCATAACATCACCCATACCATCATCAACACAGGTACTGGTAAGGTCCACCTATCAACCAATACATGGATAAGTATTTGTGGCTAGGGTCACTACATTTGCTTGATGACACACTGTGTGAGCCTTCTGGAGGCCGTGACAGAGTCAGACCCTGAGATGGCACATGTTTTACCGACCCTAAGAATTTAGGGCCCTCGTTCCATCAGAGTTTCTCCAACCTCCTACAGTTTTTGCTGCACCCCTTCCTCTTTCTCTGTCTATAAATTGTCATCTCTGAGCCCGTTGTCCCATGTCAGTTGCAATCAGTAAGCACTGCAGCATTGCATTGGTGCGGCCCTCAGTCCAAACGTTTGGAGGATCATCAGTCGGCCCTCACTCATAATTTTTGTAGGGCCATCAGGCTGCCCTTACTCAATTTTTAGAGGACCATCAGGCTGCCCTCAATCAATTTTTGAAAGGTCATCAGGCGGCCATCACTGAATTTTGAGGTGGCCAGAAGGAGAAGGGATAACTCTTCCCCATAGCACCCAACACGCGACAAGTTCTGAGGACAGGGGTTAAGTTTTCCCATTCTTTTTTAAAGAAAGTGGGAACAATAAAAAAAAAGGTAATTTGCAAACTTTGCCATACCAAGATCAGTAGGGACCTGACCACTACTGGCCAGGCACATGTCATCAAAGCATCTGGTTATTATAGCTGAACGCTTGGGTCCACAATCAGTGTCTTATGGTGATACCCTTGCCTCTTCCCCTTTGTTATGTGCTTGCCAATCCATTGCCGAGGATGCAAGAGTAAATGTTACGCTCACGAGGAGCGGCGAGCGTCCGGAGGTGGACCCACTGGACCGTGCACCGGACTTCCCCGAGAGGGCGACCAGCAGCGAACCCCTATACAGGGACTGTGCGGCGCCTCCCCAGAAGGCCTAAATGCACGGCGGCCAGGAACCGGTAGTAGGAGTCTCTGTAGGGCCAGGTGTAGCAAGGTTGTGACGTCCACAGCCGGCAGAACACGGAAACGGCACCGGAGATGTTCACAGCAGGTGACGTTCACAGCAGGTGACGTCCACAGCAGGTACGGTACAGATAATGTCCACAGCAGGTAGGGCACGGTGACGTCCACTGTTGGTATGAGCGGTGACGTCCACTGCGGGTATGTATAGATAGTGTCCACGGCAGGTATGGCACGGTGACGTCCACGGTAGGTATAAGTGGTGACGTCCACAGCCGGAATGGTATAGATGGCACTACGGTGAGACACAGGATTAGAATCAGGTAACAAATGCACGGATCACAAACAATAGCACAAACGGATTTGGACACTGGCAATGCACTAATAGAGGCGTTGCTCGGGCGCCTGCTGCTGGGGGAGGTGAACTTAAATACCTATTAGGCAACAGGTGACCTCTGAGGTCACTTCCAGAAAATGGGGCATGCCACTTTAAGAAAGGGGGCGTGGCCTCGCGCGCAGCCTAGAGTCACTTACAGCAATTCTGTGTGAGGAGGAGACTGCAGCAGGCCTAGGAGTGGGAGCAGCGTCTGCAGAGCCATGGGGCCGGTAAGAGGAAGGCCTTCGCTGCCTGGGAGTGGGGGCAGGAGTGCACGTGGGAGCCATGCTGGGACTGGGCAGATGTGAGGGAGAGCTCCCCCCCCGGGGTCTGGTGGGACCAGGCGTTACAGTACCCCCCCCGAAGCCCCCTCCCCCTTAGGAAGCTCCAGAGGAGACGAGGAGCATCCACGTCCTCCGCAGGTACCCACGTCCTCTCCTCAGGACCGAACCCTTTCCAGTCCACCAGATAGTAGGTTTTACCTCGGACCTCCTTAGCCGCAAGGATGGCTTTTACCTCATAGACGTCATCATGACCAACAGGAGGAGGCGAAGCCCCAGGATCACTGTGGAAACGCCTCAGGACCACCGGCTTGAGGAGGGACACATGGAAGGAGTTCGGGATGCGAAGCGTCGACGGCAGCTTCAACTTGTAGGACACCTCATTGATCCGTCGGAGCACTTCAAAGGGACCAATGAAGCGGGGACCCAGCTTGTAAGACGGCTGTTTCAGGCGGACATACTTAGACGAGAGCCAGACTTTATCTCCGGGTCGGAAGACAGGAACATCCAGACGGTTCTTGTCAGCGTGTTTCTTCATGCGGACAGAGGACCATTCCAGAGCCGACTTGGTCTCAGCCCAGACAGCGGAGAAGGACCTCATGAGGTTATCAGCTGCAGGGTTGCCTGAGGAACATGTCACAGGACACGGCACTTTGGGTCGCTGTCCATACACCACCTGGAACGGAGATTTAGCAGAGGACTCACTTTCATGGTTGTTATAGGAGAACTCGGCCCATGGAAGCAGTTTGACCCAGTTGCTGTGGTGTTCGTCCACGAAGTGGCAGAGATAGTTAGTCAGGACTTGGTTAATGCGCTCCACTTGCCCATTGGACTGAGGGTGGTAGGCAGAAGAAAAGTCCAATTCCACATCCATCATCTTGCAGAATGCTCTCCAAAACCGAGCGGTGAACTGGACCCCTCTGTCGGACACGATATGGAGAGGCAAGCCGTGAAGCCGGAAGATATGTTGAATGAATAATTCAGCAAGAACCAGAGCGGACGGTAGCCCGGAGAGTGGTGTGAAGTGGGCCATCTTGGAGAACCGGTCCACCACCACTCAGATGACTGTGCAGCCAGACGATTTTGGCAGGTCTGTGATGAAATCCATGCCGATATGTTGCCATGGAGCGGATGGTACGGGTAAAGGAAGCAAAGGGCCCGCCGGAAGAGTCTTCGGGACATTGTTCCGGGCACAGGTGGAACAGGATGAACAAAAGTCCTGGACGTCTCGACGTAGCCCTGGCCACCAGTAATATCGGGATATCAATTGCAGAGATTTCTTTTGACCCACGTGACCTGCTATTCGGGAAGAGTGTCCCCACCGGAGTACACGTTCTCTATCGACCTCAGCAACAAACGTCTTACCGGGAGGAAGGTGGTGCATGTCAACGGGTGCCGCCATTAGCTTGGAAGGTTCAATGATGTGCCGAGGTTCATCTTCCTGATCCTCTAACAGGAATGATCGAGACAACGCGTTGGCCTTCAGGTTCTTCTCGGCTGGACGGAAATGCAGAACAAAATCAAAGTGGGTGAAGAATAATGACCATCGGGCCTGTCGGGGGTTTAGCCTGTGGGCTGTCTGGAGATATGCCAGATTATTGTGGTCAGTATAGATGGTAACTGGATGCAATGACCCTTCCAGCAGGTATCGCCATTCTTCCAGGGCCAGCTTGACTGCCAGCAACTCACGGTCTCCGATTGAGTAGTTTCGTTCTGCTGGGGAGAAAGCCTTAGAAAAGAAGCCACAGGTTACTGTCTTACCCTCTGACGTTTTCTGTGTAAGAACCGCACCGGCTCCGGATGAGGAGGCATCTACCTCAAGAATAAACGGCTTGTTCGTGTCGGGTCTGTGTAAGGCTAGAGCAGAAGCGAAGGCTCGTTTAAGGGACAGGAACGATTCTTCAGCTTCCAGGGTCCATTTCTTTGGGTTTTCCCCTTTGCGAGTGAGAGAGGTTATGGGACGCACCAGAGACGAGAAGTGTGGAATGAATTGCCGGTAATAGTTGGCGAATCCCAGGAATCGCTGGATAGCCTTCAACCCTTCCGGACGGGACCAATTCAGTACGGCTGATACTTTATCGGGGTCCATCTTCAGGCCGGTATCAGAGACTATATGGCCAAGGAAGGGTAGCGAGGTCTGCTCAAACAGGCATTTCTCGAGTTTGGCGTAAAGGCGATTCTCTCTCAATCTCCGCAGGACAAGACGGACATGTCTTCGATGGGTATGCAAGTCCGGAGAGAAGATAAGGATGTCGTCCAAATACACGACTACACAGGTGTATAGAAGATCACGGAAGACGTCGTTCACGAACTCCTGGAAGACCGCTGGAGCGTTACTGAGCCCGAAGGGCATCACTCGATATTCATAGTGTCCATCCCGAGTGTTGAACGCGGTCTTCCATTCGTCTCCCGACCAAATGCGGACCAGATTGTACGCACCCCGGAGATCTAATTTGGAGAAGATCTTGGCACCTTGAAAGCGGTCAAACAGTTCCGGTATCAGGGGTAGCGGGTATCTGTTCTTCACCGTGATCTTATTCAATCCGCGGTAGTCAATGCAAGGCCGTAGACCGCCGTCCTTTTTTCCCACAAAGAAGAAACCCGCTCCAGCAGGAGAGGAGGATTTTTGGATGAAGCCTCGTGCTAGATTTTCCTTTATGTAATCAGACATGGCTTGGGTCTCTTCTCGGGACAGAGGGTAGATGCGCCCACGCGGAGGGGTTGCCCCGGGGAGCAGGTCGATGGGACAATCGTAGGGTCTGTGTGGCGGCAACGTCTCAGCCTCCTTCTTGTCAAAGACATCGGCATAGGCCCAATAGGCAGGGGGTAACCCAGGAAGCGTGACCGGTTCAACGGGTCGGTGCGGAGGATGCACTGATTTCAGGCAGTTGCTGTGGCAAGACGCACCCCATTGCAGGATGTCTCCAGAATCCCAGTCCAGTACTGGCTTGTGTGACTGAAGCCATGGTATTCCCAGTAGTAGGGCATGCATCATGCCAGGGAGTACATGGAAGGCGATGGTCTCAGAGTGTAGCAACCCCACTTGCATAGTACAATTCTCCGTGATGTACCGGATGGGTTCGGATAGCGGTTTTCCATCCACGGAAGAAAGACTGATGGGGGTAGCAAGACATCGGACGGGAATCCGGTGTAGATCCACCACGGCTTGTTGGATAAAGTTCCCGGCAGAGCCTGAATCCAGGAACGCATGCTCTGACAACCGGATGGAACCACAGGACAAGGATACAGGTACATGGAGAAAAGGAGAGGACTTGGCATGACCTAGGGTGGCCTCTCCGATGGACCCTAGGCTCTGTAGTTTCCCGGCTTTACTGGACAGTCCTGAATCAGATGTTTGGCACTTCCGCAGTAGAAACACTCTCCTGCCATTCTCCGATTCCTCTGTCGCAGTCTGGACTCACTGACGCGATCGACCTCCATGGGCTCGTGCGGAGCAGTAGGCCGGGTGGAAGGAGGCGACATTGGCCTCTGGAAGGTGGGTGCAAGGCGCGGGATTCTTTTCGCCCGGGTGACTTCTCTGGCACGCTCTTGGAAGCGGAGATCAATACGGGTAGCCAGAGAGATCAGCTCTTCCAGGGTGGTAGGTACATCCCGGCCGGCCAGTTCATCCTTGATTTTGTCACGCTCCCCGGGTCCCCTGCGCTGCTCCCCGGCTCACCTGTCACGCTCCCCGGCTCCCCTGCCTCGCTACCCGGTTCTTCAGTCCGGTCTCCACCGCTCCCCGCTCTCCAGCATCCATTGCAGGCGCTTTCCAGGCGTCCTGGTCCCCGCTCCCTGCGCCCGTCGGCGTCTCAGCCCCAGCCCGGCTCTGCTGCTTCCTCCTCTCAGCTTCCTGCTCTGGCTTCTGGCACCCGGGCCGCGCGCATGCGCATTAGGGCGCGCGCGCACTCATTGACCCTTTCTTAAAGGGCCAGCGTCCATTGACAGGAAATGAAGCACACAGGTTCAGGGTATAAAGGGGTTTAATGTCCAAGTGGGCGGGGCCTGATCTTCGTGTTTCCCAAGCTAGGAGTCAGGTCTCCTTGTGTCTCTCTGCCATACTTACATATCTCTCTTCTAGAGCCGATCCTGGCTCGCCATCCGGTCCTGCCGCATCCCGCACCCCGAACGCTGCTTATCTGCCATCCTGACAGTCCGTACCATCTCGGATCCCTGTGGTGACCCGTCATCTCGCTCCAACGGTTCCGGACTCCGCCTGACATCATCTCGGCTTCCGAACCTGAGCTCCGTCACCCGGACTACCATCAGTGACTCCGTGGTCCCAGGGACTTCTCCATTATACTCTTGTGCACGGACTGCCCTGCTACCTGTAGTGTTCCAGCTACCGGACCCCTTACCATCATCAAGGAGTTCGGTCCAGTGGATCCACCTCCTGGGTCTGCCCTTCCACCTGGCCCTAACAGATTTTACCGGATAACCCTTCCCAGAAGGCAGCTACCAAGGCGTCATTGTTCCACTTGAGTTCGGAGGACAGAGTGCGGAATTCGATTGCATACTGTCCCACGGTGAGATTCCCCTGGTGGATTCTCATCAGCGAAGAGGCAGTAGACGAGAGACGGCCTGGCTCATCGAACACCTTACGGAAGGTGGTCAGAAAGACGGACAGGACTTGAACGGTCGGGTCATTCCTCTCCCAGAGCGGATTCATCCAAGCCAGAGCCTGACCAGTCAGATGAGACATGATAAATGCGATTCTCGAGCGATCAGTCGCTCGCTGCAGCGGCGACAGCTCAAAGTGCAGGGAGCACTGGTTTAAGAAACCGCGACACAAACGGGGATCCCCTCCATACATGGGTGGTGAGGCCAGGCGGGAAGGAGACATGCATGTCGGTAATCCCGCAGAGTCGGGGGTTGTTGAGGAGGCCGGATTCTGCAGGGCGTATAGACGGGAATCCACGGACGCCATATATTCGGCCATGCGTCTCTGGGCCTCATGCTGGCGGGACAGTTTCTTCTGTAGTTCACTTAACTGGGAGCTGTCGGAGGATCCGGAGGTTTGCATGGATGCCAGACGGGATTCCACAGACTTCATGTAAGCTACTAATCTTGCTTGGGTCTCGCGTTGGCGGGAGAGCTCCTGTTGCAGGTCAGTCAGCGGGTTAACCTTGATCCCGGCGGAGTCCATGGCCCGAGCAAACTGTTACGCTCACCGAGGAGCGTCGAGCGTCCGGAGGTGGACCCACTGGACCGTGCACCGGACTCTCCCGAGAAGGCGACCAGCAGCGAACCCCTATACAGGGACTGTGTGGCGCCTCCCCAGAAGGCCTAAATGCACGGCGGCCAGGAACCGGTAGTAGGAGTCTCTGTAGGGCCAGGTGTAGCAAGGTTGTGACGTCCACAGCCGGCAGAACACGGAAACGGCACCGGAGATGTTCACAGCAGGTGACGTCCACAGCAGGTACGGTACAGATAATGTCCACAGCAGGTAGGGCATGGTGATGTCCACTGTCGGTATGAGCGGTGACGTCCACTGCGGGTATGTATAGATATTGTCCACGGCAGGTATGGCACGGTGACGTCCACGGTAGCTATAAGTGGTGACGTCCACAGCCGGTATGGTATAGATGGCACTACGGTGAGACACAGGATTAGAATCAGGTAACAAATGCACGGATCACAAACAATAGCACAAACGGATTTGGACACTGGCAATGCACTAATAGAGGCGTTGCTCGGGCGCCTGCTGCAGGGGGAGGTGAACTTAAATACCTATTAGGCAACAGGTGACCTCTGAGGTCACTTCCAGAAAATGGGGCATGCCACTTTAAGAAAGGGGGCGTGGCCTCGCGCGCAGCCTAGAGTCACTTACAGCAATTCTGTGTGAGGAGGAGACTGCAGCAGGCCTAGGAGTGGGAGCAGCGTCTGCAGAGCCATGGGGCCGGTAAGAGGAAGGCCTTCGCTGCCTGGGAGTGGGGGCAGGAGTGCACGTGGGAGCCATGCTGGGACTGGGCAGATGTGAGGGAGAGCTCCCCCCCGGGGTCTGGTGGGACCAGGCATTACAGTAAATGCCTCCCGCCCTGCACCTGTTGTTGCATATTTGCAAGCACCATGAGCAACATTCTTCAATTCTTTGTGCCAGGGCAGCATCCAGCTGTCCTTACTTCAGGCTATGGAACGAAAATATAAATTCCCAGCCAAGTTCCCAATCACAGGCCCAAACACTAAATGGGCACATTTCCACATTGTTTGACCTGGGAATATTGCCATATATGCTTGTGGACGCTGTAGCTTTCTGCAACTCTATGGTAGCAGCCAGGGCCGCCACTAGGAATTTCAGGGCCCCATACTGGCAAAATTATGGGGCCCCCTTGAGACTCCACCCAGGCTCCACCCCAGCTCCGCCTCCACCCCGCAAACCTTCCCCAGTCCGACACCACTTTTTGAAAAGCATATATGCATGTGTGTATAGAAAGAAATAAACACACTCACCGAAAAAGTCCTTTATTTGAAATAAAATACAAACCCCCCCCCAAAACGTTCAGCCCTTAACTGAATTTCTTGGCCAAAAAAACACACAAATATAGTTTTGGTGTGGTTTGGTGTGGTTTTCTGCTAGGAGATGCAAATGGTGCTGAAATGTCTACGTAACATTTCTGCAACAATTTTGCATCTCCAGGCAGAAAACCACATCGAAACGGTGTCAAAACTGTTTTTGTGCAATATTTTTTGCCAAGAGATGCAGATTTGTTGCTGAAATTTATACAACATATTCCTACACCAAAACAAAGGAGAAATACAAGTATATGTGCAAACATAGACATTTTTATTGATAACAATGTACACGCAAGAACAGCACAAAAATCACACATTAAAATACTACCAATAGATCAAGGGGCGTACAATATGTGAGATCATTTTTTTGGAAAATGAGAAGTATATACCTGTCTATCTTCAGTAGCCGTGGGAGAGGTAACATAACCCCAATGACAATATAGACGAGATATGACAGGAAACATAATGGCGTTGACCGGACTCCACCCGCAACGTAGGGAGAAGTACAAGCACACACAAACGGCTGAAAAGGGATGGCAATTAACTGTGAGGCTATTTATATCTACTGGGTGTATACTGCCATTAGGGTCTTCCTCCTTGAGAAAGCAATAGTACCTCTGCGAAACGCGCGTTGGTGGTGATCCTTTTCTTTGTGGGTATGTGTACATCTGTCTGATCATGCCTTGGGTTCCCCTGTTTTCTAAATTTTTGCCATAGAACTTTTGGGATATGGTATTTACCTCCCAGCATTCATGGTTCCATATGGATCCTTTACTGGCTATATGCACTTGCACTTTATTTCCATAGTAATATTGTATTTAGGCCCCCTATGCTATCATGTGTTGTATTTTTGGTACTTACCATCCCCTGGCAGCTATGTACTGGCATATCATATTATTGGAGCCCCTGATAGCTCTGTATATATTAATGGCTGTGACAGAACTCTCATTTGCATCTCTGTACTCCTCACATTAATTTGCTAACCTCTGATGTGGAGAATTATGCCACTACTCAGTTTGTACTGATATTATAGGAGATCTTTTACACACACCCAGTCTGTCCGTGGTCCATTTTGTTACTATCATTGTGTTATAGGAATTCTCAATTTATTGAGCTTTTTACCTCCTTACTATCTTGAACCCTTTTCAGCCGTGTGCTTGTACTTCTCCCTACGTTGCGGGTGGAGTCCGATCAACGCCATTATGTTTCCTGTCATATCTCGTCTATATTGTCATTAGGGTTATGTTACCTCTCCCACGGCTACTTAAGATAGACAGGTATATACTTCTCATTTTCCAACTGATCTCACATATTGTACCCCCCTTGATCTATTGGTAGTATTTTAATGTGTGATTTTTGTGCTGTTCTTGCGTGTATATTGTTATCAATAAAAATTTCTATGTTTGCACATATACTCGTATTTCTCCTTTGCTTTGCATTCATTTGAGTAGTGCACACACCTTGTCGGTGTATGTATGCTGACATCGTGTTTACCCTATGGCTTGTTTATTGCGAATTGTTCTCATAATATTCCTACACCAAATCTGCATCTTCTGGGAGAAAAAAAAATGCATCAAAACACAATGCGGTTTTGATGCAGTAGTAATGCAATTCTTTTGCCAGAAGATGCAGAGTTAGTGCAGGAATATGGTGTATAAATTTCAGCACCAAATCTGCATCTCTTGGCAAAAAAATGCACAACAACATTTTTTATGCTGTTTCGATGCCGTTTTATGCCAGGGGATGCAAATTTGGTGCTGAAATGTCTGCTCTAGATTTCTATACACTTAATAGTATACATAGAAGGATCTATGTAGACCAATGTTTACCGAAAGGATACGTCGGTCAACGCTTTCCTGCATGCATCATCAAGTCATAGTATGTCTACAATACGCGCCATCCCGACCGGACAGTCGTCTGATCTCTGCTGCAGGTTTAGAGCCAGGGGGTATATTAACAGATGTATCAAGAATAGTTGCCTTCATGCTCAGAATACCCCCAGATGTAAGCTTCTCCAATATACACCTCATTGCACTGGCCATGACACCCAGGTGTGATTCATCAGCACATAAAATCATGAATGGGACACGATGAGGGACATCCTGGACAAGCACTGGCCTGTACTGCTTACTGATCCCACTTTGGCCGATGTGCTCCCCGGGAGACCTCATAACGGCTAGGAGGGCTAGGAATCTTGGGGATCTTCTTGTCAGGAGCCACTACGTGGCTCCAGTGGCCCCATTCAGGGTTGTTTCTCATGTGGCCACTGTTTGGCCTGTAGTAACATACTCAGGGCCACCACCTTTTTGTCCTCTGATGGCAGTCGTACCTTCTCCATCGACCATTATATTTCTTGTACCATCACACATGTCGTATATTATGCGACCTGTCTGTGCTCTATGATCTATGTGGGCCTCACATCACGTGAGCTCCGCGTATGTGTCAGGAAGCACATTAGGGATATCACTGCGGCAAGGTCGGTGAAGGACGTTACACTGCTAAAGACTCTCCCTTGGCACTTCAAAGCCCATCATAATTGTAATCCAAAATTGCTCCAGATTCGAGGTATTGATGTGGTGAATGGTGGAATTAGGGGGGGGAATTTGCGCAAGACTCTCGCACAACGAGAGTCCAAATGGATTGTCATTCCTAACACTCTCGTTCCTAAGGGCTTCAATGAGGTAGTGAGTTTCGCTCCCTTCTTATGAGACCCCATTATCCTTTCCCTCTCCTCCTCCCCTCCCCCTTTCACCTTCCTCTTTGTACTTTCTCATTCTTATTATTGAGGCTCACGTTTCCCTTTATTCATTTCCTCTACTAAATGAACTGCTATGTTTAGGTGCTCTTTTCCCCTCATGATTCTAACTAATGGTGTACATATATATATATATATATATATATTACACATATAAAAATATATTGATGTCCATGTGTGTTTGTACATCTATGCACTTGTACATGCAAGTTATTTTTGTATAAATATAGTCTATATAATATGTTTTTAATTTTTAATATTATTTTTTTAATATTTATTTGAATTTTCTTTTTGTGTGGTGTGTTTACATTATTTTTTATTTCAGCGTTTTTAGGTCACCCTACCCATCCCTACATCAGTGACCTTCTATCCTGCAAATTTTGTGCATCAACTGGCTACAATACATATCAGTTACCACTCGTGAAACTGGCCCCCCTCCTTTTTACCTTAAACACCATATAAAGAATTTCCATATTTGCTGCATTAAAGATTAATTAGTTATTCTGTAGAGCAATGTGATAATGTATCCTATGTACGGCGCCTGTAATAGTGCTGGTTCCATATGCTATTTACTCTGTTGTGCTCATATTCATGTTTGCACTGTTTAGTCCAAGTCCGTTCCCTCCCGCAGTGAGTCTCTGCGCCTGGGCCGTGTGTGCATGCACGGAAGCCATAATGACGGCTTCTGCGCTGCGCATGCGCATGCGCCATTTATGGTGGCGCTGCGCCTACCCCCGCCGCTCATCATTGGCAGTCGGAGCATGTGCCCTAGTGTCCGCAATCAGCAGCAAACAGACTTATCTGTACTATTTAAACCCCCTGGTTACACTTTTCACATTGTCACCCTTGGGAAAAAGCTGCTAGGCAGCGAAACGATCGTTGGGACTCCCCCCTAGTCTTAACCAAGCTCCTATAATACAGAGGTAAATATAATGCTGGCACTATGCACTTTAGTAGTCTAACTCTGGAGGTTTTTCCAGACTTTGAAGTAATTCATTTACCTCTGCTGTGACCTTCAATTTAATGCATTGTGTCAATATGTGCACTCATCTATAACCCGTATTGGTGGTTCTCATATGTCTATCTTTCTTGTAGAGATAGAGGGAAGAAACCAGGATATGTCGCACTGACATCAAACGCAAAGTTGTTTTTCTGAAAAATTGTCCTGAGGAAGGAGGATACATCCTCCGAAACATGTACCGTATATACTGGCATATAAGACGACTTTTTACCCCCTTAAAATAATGGCTACAGTGGGGGGGTCGTCTTATACGCCGGATATACACCTGGGTGCTGTAGTGCGCCACTCCACTCCGTTCCACGCTTGGATTCTGCCTCCATAGCGACGAGGGAGGAACTTCCTGTCACCGCTGCTGAATGGCAGAGCGCTGGCCAATCAGAGGCAAGCAGCTCTGCCTTGACGTCAGCGCTCTAGCAGGGAAGTTCCTGCCTCGTCGTTATGGAAACGCGATACACAGCCCGGCCCCGTACTGGTATATCATACAGCATATACAGCGGATATATAGCGTATATATAGCAGGGGGCCGCACTGTGTGAGGAGGTGTTTTTTTTTTCACTGTCCAGTATAACCAATAGGATTAGTGCAGTAACGCCAGATTCCCCTCGCATCCATGCAGGGACATTAATGAAGAGCTTACATGCTGGCCCCTGCACTAATCCTATTGGTTATACTGGACAGTAAAAAAAACACCTCCTCACACAGTGCGGCCCCCTGCTCTTAGCATACTGAAGCATACTGAACGGGGGTAGTCTTATACAGTGAGTATATCCCAAATTCTATATTTTTAGGGCAGAAGTTGGGGGTCGTCTTATACGCCCAGTCGTCTTATACGCCGGCATATACGGTAGATCTGATTGAATAAAAGAAAATTAATCAACAACTTGACAATTGATGTCAGCACGGCAAATCCCGGGTTCTTCCCTCTATCTCTGCAATGCTTTTCTCCAGGGCTGCAGCAGACGCCATTTCATGCCTGTATAGTAGTTGTGACTGGCACAACTTATATAGGTGAGTACATTTACCTGGTTGTATGTCACATCCCACCAGATAAGACCTTATCTGCTCTTTTTATCCACAGTACACTTTTATATCTTTTGATAGTGGTTATTTATATTTTAACATATAGGTCCCTTTTAACTTCTGAGCTTGTTTATCTGCAAGGGTTGCACAATTGTTTTTGTGCATGCTACCTATATTTTTCCTGCATTTTTATATGCTTATTACACCTCGTGCCCCTTTTCTCTGTACCCATCCATTTTTCCAAGTTTTTAAACACATACATTTTTTTCATGTCTATATATTTTTGTAATTGCCAATAAAAATTATAGATATTTTTCACATTTATTTTGTTCTTTCCTTATTCTTTTTGGTACATACTCTTCTTTTTCTTCTTTTTCTCAATATTTTGTGTTAAAAATTTCTGGTGAATATCATGATCACAATAATTTGTGAATAGCTATTGTTATGTCCTGGTGGTGGATCCACTGGGCCGTGCACCGGACTCCTCCAATGAGGCAACCCGGAGCTAACCCCTGTACAGGGACTGTCCGATCACCCCACCAGAGGACCTAGATGCACGGTAGCCGGAGCACTAGTGATACTGGGTCAGCGGCCTTCAGGGGACTGGTAGAAAGATGTCTCTAGAGTCACCGAGTTCCTGGAGGCAATGCAGATGACGGAGACCAGGTTCAGGTACCGGGTAGAAACATCAGGCGGGATCTGGATCCTGCTGGACGTGAGGGCAGAGGACACCAGGTGAAGTCGGGGATCGGAGACAGGTTCAGGCTGAAGGCAGATGATGGGATTCACAGCCGACAGTCACCGGAGGACTTCCTGGGCAATCCGCAGTCAGGACCAGGTTAAGGTAGCAGGGCTGGCTCTGTGGAAGACACAGGGTTAGAGAGAGGCAAGGCACTAGGAGACCTGAACACCTAGCTTACAGAAACACGTTGATCAGGCGCCGCCCACATGGAAAGGGGAGTCTTATATACTCTGCACCTGTCTCATCCATATCCTGTTTCAGGAGTGCTGGACCTATAAGACAAGGTGAGTGGGCGCGGCCCCGCCCTATACACAAGCATGTGCCTAAGAATCAGAATCAGACTCAAGAGACCAGGAACAGGATGCAGGAGAGCACGAGCGGGAGCGGCAGCCGTGACCGGTGGGCACGTGGACCGGTGGGCACGTGGACCGGATCAGTGGGTAAGGAGTGATGCCGTGACGGTGAGACTGGATCAGTGAGTAAGGAGCGGTGCCGTGATGGCATGACCGGATCAGTGGGTAAGGGGCGGTGCCGGGACACCGGGAGTGTGACAGCTATTAGGATTTATATCTTTCTACCTATGGCAATGTAGTTATTGTATAATATTTTATAATATATTTTCTACTATCTATTTTTTACTATTTATTAATATTTAGTATACATTTTTGTATTAATGCACTGATTGTATTATTTTCAGTGTTATAATTACATTATACACAAGTGTCCCTAATTATATCTTTCCCCCATATGGGGAGGCAATTTTGCTTATATACATATATTCTGCTATTAGAGGTCTTGATGTTGTATCTTTGCTTTATTGTTCAAATACTATCTACGTCTGTTCCTTGCTTAGCCTCAGTGCGGCTGTTTTTCTATATCTGGTTTGGCTCCCTTTTGCTTCCGGTGTGCGGTACACATGCGTCTCCCGCCCTGGTACGTGTGCGCCATCGTACTGCTGTATCTTTATGCTCCATGTGATACTTGGTCGCGTGATCGCCATGTGATCTGTATGGTCCCATGGTGGTCATGTGATAGGGGCGGTTACATGGGGTATGACATGGCGGGCGAGTGGCATTCCCGTTGCCGGGACGACGGATGTGTCACAGTTCTGCACGCTGGGACCTGATTGGGTGATGCCCCTTTTTATACTCCCCTCTCCCTTCATGACACGGGCCTCTGACGAAGGCTCGCTAGCCGAAACGGACGTTGGGTTGGACACCATTCCTGCTAATTTCCAACCTTGTCTAACATAGGTGAGCTTTCAGTTTATTTCTGTCCTTAAGGCCCGTTTCACACGTCAGTGAAAAACACTGTTTTTCACTGGCGTGTAAAACACGCACATGTCCCGTGAATTACGGCACACGTGGGTTGTCTCAGTGCAATCCGGGCTCCGTTCTCCGTGGCCTGTGATTGCACTTAGAGATGAATTCACCTGTGCGCGCTCCCGCTCTCCATGG
Organism: Anomaloglossus baeobatrachus; assembly: GCF_048569485.1. Lineage (NCBI taxonomy): Eukaryota > Metazoa > Chordata > Amphibia > Anura > Aromobatidae > Anomaloglossus > Anomaloglossus baeobatrachus. The sequence continues at coordinate 273,163,160 of NC_134354.1, read as the reverse complement.
TGCTGATCGCTCCCGCGGTGCAGCATCCGGCCGGCGCTGACCCCCGCAGCAGCTGCTTCCGGGTCGGCTGTGTCGTGCATCATGAATATGCGCGACAGTAATGAGCCGGCTGAGAAGCAGCAAGCCGCACAGGCTGCAGAGGACATCGCTGGAGCCGGGTGAGTAAAAATGATTTTTATTTTAAAAGCACGTTTTTTTCTGGCACGTGTTTCACGGACCACACCACTGCATGGTCCGTGGGACATCAGTGCTGCCAGAAAAAAATGGACATGTCTCCGTGCGGCAATCACGGACACGCGGGTATGCCGCACGGAGACACGTGCAGTGAAAAATCACTGATGTGTGAGCAGACCCATTCATTATAATGGGTCTGTGTATGTCAGTGATTCTGGTACGTTTAAAAAAATGCACAAACGTACCAGAATCACTGACGTGTGAAACAGGCCTTACTCATGGAATTATCCATTACTATTCTGCCTTGATTATATTTCTCCCTATGTGAATTTTCATTACATGGTTAAGACTGGTTGGCGTTATACATTGGGGTATATCACACTGTGTTTATCTATTTAAACACTGATGTTATCCAAACATTGTTTTTACCTTATGGAATGTGCCCCCTGCTTGTTTGTGCAACACTCTGTCACTTCACCTATTTAATAAAGTATTTCACTTGTTAATACATGGCTGTTCAATCACATTTCTAAGGTGATATTTAGCAACTTACAGGTGGCCGTCCAGAACAGGGACATAAATTGAACACTTTTGTCGAACACGATGTGATGTGGTAGATTGTGCAGCCAAAAGATGTGCTGTGCAAAGTGCAAAGGAAAGCCAGACAGCGGGGTGAAATAGGCCATTTTGGAGAACGTGTCCAGTGTACATTGCAGCTCCACTCTCCTCACCACTATGTGTGTAGAATGGAGGCCTGTAATATGTCTTCCTCATTGTGAACACATGAGCCTCTCTCCAGCCTGTAGACTACAATGGAGTCTCCATGAGCTCCTGGAATCTCCTCCATTTTAGTCACCAATTGGCTGTGTACATTGCAGAGACTGCTGTGAGATCCTCCCCTCAGCAGCTCTGCTCCCCTCACCACTATGTGTGTAGAATGGAGGCCTGAAATAGGTCTTCCTCATTGTGAACACATGAGCCTCTCTCCAGCCTGTATTCCTCTCCTCAGAGGCTCCACTATCTATCTAGAATGGCGGCGCTGTAGGGACTGGGAGGAGCCTCCCCTCAGTGGCCCCACTATGTAGAATGGAGGCGTTGCAGGGAGGTCCTAACAAGTACACATCCATTCTACACTCTGAGCTGCTACTTCCTGTTGTTCCTGCTCTGCCAAGTGAGGCGGGAAACTGCGACGGCGTCTGTGATAAGAGCATCTCCACCGCTGGGGCAGAGACTTCTCCTCGGGATCTGCGCTTATCTGTGCACAGTAGACGGTCACTGCGCATAAACCGAAGATGTGTGATAACGTGAGGAGGGTAAGTTAGAAGACGGGGCGGCTGCGGTGAGGAGGGCTGTGCTGAGAAGGGCTGTGCTGAGAAGGGCTGTGCTCCTCCATTTCTTACTGCGCACTTCCTCCATTCTGTAAGCAGGGGTTATGGAAGGTCTAGACCCGGCGTCGGGCGAGTGCTCTGTATGTGGTATTAGTATATGCACAGTGCTGTATACTATATATACCCGAGGCCACACTCTATACTCCTAGCCTATGTGATGTATACACATGAGTGTATGGTAATCCCTATCCAAAAGGAAGTGACTCCAAGGTTGCATTATAAAAAATTGTGTATGTGTTTATTAATCAAAATAATGATATTAAAGGGAAGCTGTCACTGGTTTTTCGGCATATAAGCTGCGGCCACCACCAGTGGCCTCTTATATACAGCATTCTAACATGCTGTATATAAGAGCCCTGGCCGCTGTGTAGAACATAAAAAACACTTTATAATTCTCACCTAACGGTCGCACTGCAATGGAGTTGGGCCATATGGGCGTCTCCGGTGCTGGCGCCGCCTCCTTCAGCCATCGTCGTCCTCTTTCTGAAGCCTGGGTGCATGAAGCGTCCTACGTCATACAGACTCGCCGCACCCGCACAGGCGCACTACAATACTTAGATCTGCCCTGCTCAGGTCAGATCAAAGTGCCCCTGCGCAGAACCTCAATACCGGCCTGTGTGGATGACGTAGGACACGTCATGCACCCCGGCTACTGAAGGAGGACGAAGCTGGCCGAAAGAGGCGGCACCGGACAACGGAGACGCCCATATGGCCCAACTCCACCGCAACGCCCCTTAGGTGAGTATTATAAAGTGTTTTTTATGTTCTACACAGCGGCCTGGGCTCTTATATACAGCATGTTAGAATGCTGTATATAAGAGCCCACTGGTGGTGGCCGCAGCTTATATGCCGAAAAACCAGTGACAGGTTCCCTTTAAAAGGCGGCCGTTGCCTCACAATGACGGACACATAGGAGCAGAGAAATACAAAAGTCTGTATATGGTGACTATTGCCCAGATCAATGCTGTACATGTGACGAATGATCACCTACAATATATGAAGCCTTAGAAACACTTAAAAGATCCCAAACCTACTATAAAACACGACAATCAGTCAAAACAAAGACTTTCAAATCACTGGGTACTAGTGCAGTATAAGGTGCGAAGTCCATAAATATAAGGTGCCAGTATTGTATTATCGTTTCCAAAGTGCACAAAAGAAGTTGTGGAATTAGCTCATACAGATGAAAGGGTGTGTGTTCTGTGTCCCTTCACCCCGACGTGCGTTTCACCCAGCTTCTTCAGGGGCGTATCAGGGTAGGAGACAAGGGGGTCATTAAATGTGTGGAGCGGCCGATCGGGTAGTGACACATAAGAGTCACGTGGGACGCTCAGCCCGGGACGGTGCATGGATCCAGGTCGTGATCCAGCTGTATGTACTCCCTAGTCCACGGCATGGAACGCACTGCGGTCACGTGGTGTCGTGGGCAGGGAGAAAGTGGGTCAGTTCAGGAGCACATGTGCACTCAGTGTCCCTGGAATTGATGTGAAGCCTACAATAATTAACTGAGTTAATTATTACCATCCACACTGCGGATTTGTTTCTCCAGCAAAAGACGCACCTTCTGGCAGAATACCGCACCTACCCATGGAAAATCCGCACCAAAACCACTTGAGGTTTTGCTGCGGATTTACCACGTTTTTGCCTGCGGTATTGTCCCTGCGGTTTTTTAACACTCAATACAGGGAAAAACGCAGAAAAGAAGTGACATGCTCAGTCTTTGTTCTGCAGAAATTCTGCAGAAAAACCTTTAGGGAAAAAAAAGCAACGTGCGCACAGTATTTTGGATTTCTCATAGACTTTGCTGGGGCAAGACTGCATGAACTTTATGAAAAACTGCACCCATTCTGCAGCAAAAACCGTGGCAAATCTACGGCAAAAAACGCAGTGTGCGCACTGGGACTTAGGTAGTAAATGGCAGTCATAGAAGCTATGAGATGTGTAATAAGATAAAGGCATTTATTATATATAAGATAAAAGGAATCCTATTTATTTCTTCCCGTCATCTCAAAAATCGGAATAGAAAGCGATCAAAAAAATATTATGTGCCCAAAAATGGTACAAAGAAAAACAGCTTTATCTCTATTAACCCCTTAAGGACGAAGCCAGTTTTGTACTTAATGCCCAGGCCATTTTTTGCAATTCTGACCAGTGTCACTTTATGAGGTCATAACTCTGGAACGCTTCAACGGATCCCAGTGATTCTGACATTGTTTTTTCGTGACATATTGTACTTCATGATAGTTATAAATTTAGAACGATATTTTTTGCTTTTATTTGTGAAAAAAATCGGAAATTTGATGAAAATTTTGAAAATAGAGTTATGTCACACAAAACTGTTAATAAATAACATTTCCCACATGTCTACTTTACATTAGTGCAATTTCTGAAACAAAATGTTTTGGGGTTAGGAAGTTAGAAGGGGTCAAAGTTCATCTGCAATTTCCCATTTTTTCAACAAAATTCACAAAACCATTTTTTTAGGGACCACATCACATTTGAAGTGACTTTGAGAGGCCTGGGTGACAGAAAATACCCAAAAGTGACACCATTCTCAAAACAGCACCCCTCAAAGTACTCAAAACCACATCCAAGAAGTTTATTAACCCTTCAGGTGCTTCACAGGAACTAAAGAAAAGTGGAATGAAAAAAAGCAAAAAATAAAATTTTACCTAAAATGTTGCTCTACCCCAAATTTATTCACTTTTAGAAGAAATAACACAACAAAATGAACCCCAAAACTTGTTACCCACTTTCTTATGAACGCGCCAATACCCCACATGTGGTCAGAAACCTTTGTTTGGACAAATGGGAGGGCTCGGAACAGAAGGAGCAATATTTGAATTTTGGAAAGCAAATTTGGCTGAAATAGATTGCGGGCACCATGTTGCATTTACAGGTCCGCTAAGGTACCTAAACAGCAGAAACCCCTCACAAGTGACACCATTTTGGAAACTAGACCCCTTAAGGCTTCTATCTAGGGGTATAGTGAGCATTTTGGATCCACAGGTACTTCACAGATTTTGATAACGTTACGTTGTCACATTGAAAATTTTCATTTTTTTCTCAAAAATGTTGCTTTAGCATCAATTTTTTCACTTTTTCAAGAGGTAATTCCAAAAATTTGACCCCAATGTTTGTTACCCACTTTTTTATGAGCGCGGTGATACCTCACTTGTGGTCTGAAACCTTTGTTTGGAGAAATGGGAGGGCTTGGAACGGAAGGAGCAATATTTGAATTTTGGAAAGGAAATTTGGCTGAAAAAGATTGCGGGCACCATGTCGCATTTGGAGGACCCCTAAGGTACGTAAACAGCAAAAAAACACCACAAGTGACCCCATATTGGAAACTAGGCCCCTCAAGGAATTTGTCTAGATGTTTGGTGAGTACCCTGAACCCCCAGGAGCTTTACAGAAGTTTATAACGTTGAGCCATGAAAATAAAAAAATAAAATTTTACCACAAAATTGTTACTTCAACCAGGTAGCTTTTTTTTCACAAGGGTAACAGGAAAAAAATCACCATGAAATTTATTGCGCAATTTCTCCTGAGTTTGTTGATATCTTGTATGTGGTGGAAATCAACTGTTTGGGCACACTACAGGGCTCAGAAGAGAAGGAGTGCAATTTGACTGCAAAATTGGCTGGAATCAATAGCGGACGCCATGTTGCATTAGGAGAGCCCCTGAGGTGCCTAAGCAGTGGAGGTCCACCACAAGTGACCCCATTCTGGAAATAAGACCCCTCAAGGCTTTAATCTAGGTGTATATTGAGCATTTTGAATCCACGAATACTTCACAGAATTTGATAAGCTTAGGTTGCCATATTGAAATTTTCATTTTTTTCACAAAAATGTTAATTTAGCGACACATTTTTCACTTTTTCAAGAGGCAACAACAAAACGTGTACCCCACAGGTTGTTATCTAATTTCTTGTGAGCGCAGGGATACCCCACATGTGGCCAAAAACCTTTGTTTGGATAAATGTGAGGGCTTGGAATGGAAGGAGTACCATTTGAATTTTGGAAAAGTTGAAGTAAATTGCGCGCACCATGTCACATTAGCAGGGCCCCTTGGGCACCTATACATCAGAAACCCCCCACAAGTGACCTCACTTTGGAAACTGGACCCCTCAAGGATTTTATTCAGGAGTATAGTAAGCATTTTGAATCCACAGGTACTTCACAAAAATGTTGCTGTAGCAACAAATTTCTCACTGTTAAGGGGGCTTCGCTAATGCGGAGTCGTTAGGGTCACGGAATTGGTGACGCACATCCGGCTGCATTAGCGATGCTGTTGCGTGTGACACAGATGAGCGATTTTGCATCGTTGCAAAAACGTGCAAAATCGCTCATCGGTGACATGGGGGTCCATTCTCGATTATCGTTACTGCAGCAGTAACGATGTACTTCGTCGCTCCTGCGGCAGCACACATCGCTATGTGTGACGCCGCAGGAACGAGGAACCTCTCCTTACCTGCCTCCCGGCCGCTATGAGGAAGGAAGGAGGTGTGCGGGATGTTCCGGCCACTCATCTCCGCCCCTCCGCTTCTATTGGGCGGCCGCTCAGTGACGTCACTGTGACGCCACACGGACCGCCCCCTTAGAAAGGAGGCGGTTCGCCGGTCACAGCGACGTCGCCGGGCAGGTAAGTATGTGTGACGCGTCTGCGCGATGTTGTGCGGCACGGGCAGCGATTTGCCCGTGTCGCACAACAGATGGGGGCGGGTACCCACGCTAGCGATATCGGGACCGATATCGCAGCGTGTAAAGTAGCCTTTAGGCTATGTGGCCATGATCCAGCGACACGGCGTCTAGTACCCAGTGTCAGCCTCCTGCAGAAATGTGAGTGTTGTCCACGGGAGAACGTAGCTGCCCATGCCCACGATTTGGGTTCAGGCTGCTGTGGACTTTAGTTCTATTCTACCTGCAAAGAACACTCATCTCCACAGCATAAATTGACATGCTGAGGCTCGGGAAGCTGCGCCACAGGTCGGTTTATGCTGCGGAGAAAAGAAACACAGTGGGCACGGGATTTCTAAAAATCCTGCCACTGTGCTTCTACTGCACAACGCAGCGTTATGGACGCAGGGAAAACACTCTGCGCCCAAAACGTTGCAAACCCTGATTGTGGGCACACAGCGTAAAATGCTACAATGGATGAATGGATAGATGTCAAACATATATAACGTCCCACCCCCCTTCATATTCTAAGCTGGCGCCCTTTAGTGCCTTTCATGTGACACTAAAGGATGCCTAGCCTTGTATTTAGCCCAAAAAAAAAAAAAAGAATTAAAATAAATGACGTGGGGTCCCCTTTATTTTTGATAGCCAGCTAGGGTAAAGCAGACAGCTGTAGCCTGCAAACCACAGCTGACAGCTTCATCTTGTCTGGTGATCAATTTGGAGGGCTCCCCAAGCTGTTTTTTTTTTTTTAATTATTTATAAATAAATAATTAAAAAAAAAAACCAAACGTGGGGTCCCCCCAAATTAGATCACCAGCCAAGGTGAAGCTGACAGCTGGGGTCTGGTATTCTCAGGATGGGAAGAGCCATGGTTATTGGACTCTTCCCAGCCTAAAAATAGCAGGCCGCAGCCGCCCCAGAAGTGGCGCATCCATTAGATGCGCCAATTCTGGCGCTTCGCCCCAGCTCATCCCGCGCCCTGGTGCGTTGGCTAACGGGGTAATGAATGGGGTTGATACCAGGTGTGTAATGTCACCTGGCATCAAGCCCAGCAATTAGTTATGTCACGGCGTCTATCAGATACCCGACATAACTAATTGACAGTAATAAAAAAAAAAATTGACAACAAAAAAAATTTATTTGAAAAAACACTCCCCAAAACATTCCCTGATTGACCAATTTATTGAAAAGAAAAAAAAAATCCACTATAATCCATTTGGACGTCCCACGTCGACTCTGGACCTTCTAGAATATGGGGGACACGTTCAGGGAACGTATCCCCCATTTTATAGTAGGGCAGACCCTCCATTTGAGGAGAGTGGGTGCAAAGAATCTGCACCCACTCTCCCCGGGTCACAGCTGCAGTGTGCGAGCAGCAGCCAGCGTCTCTGAACACAGGAAGCTGACAGCTGCTCGGCACATGTGACCGGCGTCTGCTGAGAAGGAGCCGGAGGAGGGGGCCGCGGGGGATCAGCGCTCCGACAGGTATGTATGACACCGGGGAACACCAGGGGGGGGTAGGGGGGACCCGGCGGGGCCTGGGCAGCAGGTTTCTGTCGTATGTGTTATGGCACATACGACAGAAACCATAGGAACAGTGTAAATGCGGCCGGCGCGCTGCTGTGCTCGGCGGTGCGCGCGGCCATCTTGGATTTTCGGGAGGGGGTTGGGGGTCGGGGGGGGGCACTTTGGGGATACCGAGGGGACCGGAGGGAACCGGGAAAAAGATTTATCTCCCATCTGGCATGTTTGATCATGCCAGATGGGAGATAAATCATTTTTTACCGGCGCGGTCATTTACTATAACTTGATGATCGGTATACGGTGTATACCGGTCATCACGTGACTGGGGACCGGAAAAACCGGCCCGAATCATGATCTCCAGGGTCTCAGCTACCCCCGGCAGCTGAGACCCCGGAAATTTTCTGACTCTGGGGGCGCCAGACCCTTTTTTCCGACCGCCGTTAAAAAGCGGCGGATCGGAAAAAGTACCCTAATATGCCGCCGTTAAAAGGCGTATCGGCGGTCGTAAAGGGGTTAAAAGGAACCTGTCATCAGAAATTTAGCTTGAAACCTAAGAGTTTCCCCCTCTGCAGCTCCTGGGCTGCATTCTAGCAGGTTCCTGTACTTTTTGTGCCCCCTTTTAAACCAAATTAAATACTTTATAAACTTGTACCTTTTGCTATGTAAATTTTGTAAATCGTCCATGGGGGCGGGCTCTCTGGTGACCGTTGCTGTCCCTCCTGCACATTGACGCCGTCCCCCCACGCTCCATTTCATCCATCAGGACACCACCGACTGCGCCCGAGGTGCCGCCCACGCCAGGATCGCTGGTGACTTGTCACAAGCACGAGATTATCGGCGGCGCTGTGATTGCATAGCAAGTGCCCGCCCATAATCTCGTGGACGCGCTGTCCCCACTGCCTCCAGCGTTCTGCGCAAGCGCTTGCTGGCCAAATGACCCGACGTCACCTCCTTCCCATCTTACCCTGCAGCAGGGCAAGATGGGAAAGAGGTGACGTCGGGTCATCTGGCCAGCAAGCGCTTGCGCAGAACGCTGGAGGAAGAGGGGAAAGTGCGGTCACGAGGTTATGGGCGGCACTTGCTGATGACACTCACAGAGCCGCCCATAACCTCGTGCCTGCGCAAAACGTCACCAGCGGTCACACGTGCACACAGTGCACAGTCCCGCTACAGTTGCACAGCGCATGAGCGGGACCACGGGCGCCCAGGGGCGGCGTCCTGAGATATGAAATTCAGCTTTGGGGGGCGACGTAAATCTGCTGGAGGAACAGCAACGGTCAGCAGAGAGCCCGCCCCCATGGACGATTTACAAAATTTACATAGCAAAAGGTACAAGTTTATAAAGTATTTAATTTGGTTTAAAAGGGGCCACAAAAAGTACAGGAACCTGCTAGAATACAGCCCAGGAGCTGCAGAGGGGGAAACTCTTAGGTTTCAAGCTAAATTTCTGATGACAGGTTCCCTTTAAGGAAAGCCAAAATTACGTGTATTTGGTCACTGCCATAACACAAAAAATGCTTTAACAAGTGATCAAAACGTCATATCTATCCCATAATGGTATCAATACTTAATTAAAACATCAACTCGCCCCACAAAAATAAGCCATCACAAAGGTCCATAAACTTTTGCAAACTTCAGATCTTTTTTTCACCACTAAATTAATAAATACAACGTGACATGTTTGGTATTGCCGTAATCGTACTGATGAGACATATTGCGGGGTCATTTTACTACAAAATGTACACAAAAAACATTCCCACCAAAATGTCAGAATTCAGGGTTTTTTTCTTCAGCGCTCTATTGGGAGACCCAGACGATTGGGGTATAGCTACTGCCCTCCGGAGGCCACACAAAGCACTACACTAAAAAGTGCAAGGCCCCTCCCCTTCTGGCTATACCCCCCCCGTGGTATCACGGGGACTCCAGTTTTCAAGCTTTGTGCGAAGGAGGTCAGACATTCCATGCATAGCTCCACAGATTTTAGTCAGCAGTAGCTGCTGACTATTTCGGATGGAAGAAAAGAGGGCCCATATAGGGTTCCCAGCATGCTCCCTTCTCACCCGTGGATGGTGTTGTAAGGTTGAGGTACCTATTGCTGGTACAGGGGCTGGAGCCCCACATGCTGTTTTCCTTCCACATCCCCTTGTAGGGCTCTGTGGAAGTGGGATCCTGCCGGCCTCAAAGCTCTGACGCCGGGCTCCATCCACAGACCCATAGCACCTGGTGGATGCCGAGCAGGAGTACCATCAGGGACAAGGCCCTGCATCATACAGGTACTCTGTGTCCCCGGCAGGCACAGACACACTCCGGGCTGGCTGGGTGTTGTAGTGCGCCGGGGACCGTAACGCTAGAGCTAGTGTTCCTACAGTTTACTGGGGGACTTTTTTCTGTGTTGTGGGAACGCAGCGCCGACCCCCGCTGGACCGGCGGCGCTGCTGTGACTTTTAGTTCGCCGGGGACACGCCGACCGCGCTTTTACGGCGGTGGCGTTTATAAATCTAGTCCCCGGCTTTTGCGGCCTAGGACGCCGGCAGCTCCGATTCGTTCCCGCCCCCACCCTGTCAATCAGGGTAGGGGAGAGACGCTGTTTCACGGCAGCGACGAGGGCTGGAGCCTGATTTACATGCTCCAGCCCTCTCACTAGGCACAGAGGGAAGCAGGCTTCCCGCTCTTAGTCAGGAACGCCCAGGGCCCGCCCCCCCTCCTCTCTCAGGACGCCGGCAGCCATTACATGCATGTCTGGCTGGAGGAAGGACGCAAGGCTCTGGGAGACCTGGACTAGGGGGCTTTGGAGATCACACACCCGCTCTTAAGCGGGCGGTAAGCGGCTTTTCAGCTGGCCCCTCTAGTGCCTCAGTGTGTATTAGTGTACTGTGTCACTGGACATATATATATTTCCTTATTGCTTGCACTGTGAGGTCGCTTCCTGGCTGTATACCCAGATCGCTCTGAGGAGGCAGCAACATGTCATCCACAAAACGCAAGGCTGCCAAGGCTAGGGCTGTGTACACTGCGTGTGCTGCATGTGGGGCTGCTCTACCAGCAGGCTCCAAGGACCCCCATTGTGTGCAATGCTCAGATCCGGTGCTGCTTCGCCAGCCGGAGTCAGGAGAGATAGTGACCCAGGCTGAGAAGCCTGTAAGTCCTGCCCCGGTGTCAGGGACAGACTTTGCAGTTTTTGCTGATAATATGTCTGTGACTATGGCAAAAATCCTTGAAACTTTGCAATCCATGCCTGGGGCTCAGTCTATGGACACGGCGAGGTCTCTGTCCTCTAATCCCCCTCAGTTGGAATTAGTCCAGACTGCAAGGGGGTCCCCGGCTTCACAGGCTGAGTATTATGACTCAGATGATAGCCCCAGCCACCCTAAGCGAGCTCGCTGGGAAAGACCCTCAACGTCATCACACTGCTCAGGGTCTCAGCGCAATCAGTCGCTCTGTGATGCGTCTGATGAGAGTGATCAGGAGTCTTATCCTGGAACCCCTCTCAATCTGGATACCCCGGATGGGGACGCCATGGTAAACGATCTTATCTCAGCCATCAATAGACTGTTAGATATTTCTCCCCCAGCTCCTTCAGCAGAGGAGGCAGCTGCAGAGCAGGAGAAGTTTCGTTTTCTCTATCCCAAGCGTAAATTAAGTGCTTTCTTGGATCACTCTGACTTCAGAGAGTCAATCCAGAAACACGACGCTCATCCAGAAAGGCGTTTCTCTAAACGTTCTAAGGATACACGTTTTCCTTTCCCCCCTGATGTGGTCAAGCGCTGGACCCAGTGTCCAAAAGTTGACCCCCCGATTTCCAAACTTGCAGCTAGATCCATAGTTGCAGTGGAGGATGGCGCTTCACTTAAGGATGCCAATGACAGACAGATGGACCTCTGGTTAAAATCTGTCTATGAAGCTATCGGCGCGTCGTTTGCTCCAGCATTCGCAGCCGTATGGGCACTCCAAGCTATTTCAGCAGGGTTAGCAAAAGTGGATGCTATCTTACATCCAGCGGTGCCGCAAGTGGCGTCCCTTACCTCGCAGATGTCCGCGTTTGCGTCTTACGCTATCAATGCGGTCCTAGAATCTACCAGCCGCACCTCAATGGCGTCCGCCAATTCGGTAGTTTTGCGCAGAGCCTTGTGGTTAAAGGACTGGAAAGCAGATGCTGGTTCCAAAAAATGTTTAACCAGCCTGCCTTTATCTAGAGATAGACTGTTTGGCGAGCCATTGGCTGACATCATTAAACAGTCCAAGGGTAAAGACTCTTCTTTGCCCCAGCCCAGATCAAGCAAACCTCAGCAGAAAAGATGGCAGCAGAAGTTTCAGTCCTTTCGAGGTTCGGGCAAGACACAATTCTCCTCGTCCAAAGGGACTCAGAGGACGCAAAGAAGCTCAGATTCCTGGCGGGCTCACGCGCGCCCCAAGAAAGCAAATGGAGGAACCGCTTCCAAAGCGGCTACCTCATGACTTCCAGCTCCCCCCCTCCGCATCTCCGGTCGGGGGCAGGCTCTCCCGCTTTTCCGTCATTTGGATGTCACAGGTCAAAGACCGGTGGGTGACAGACATTTTGTCTCGCGGGTACAGAATCGAGTTCAGTTCTCGTCCTCCAGCTCGGTTCTTCAGAACCTCCCCACATCCAGACCGAGCAGATGCCCTGCTGCAGGCGGTGGACTCCCTAAGAGCGGAAGGAGTAGTGGTTCCTGTACCGCCTCAGGAACAAGGGAGAGGGTTTTACTCCAATCTCTTTATGGTTCCAAAAAAGGACGGCTCGTTCCGTCCTGTTCTGGATCTAAAGCTGCTCAACAAACATGTGCACGCCAGGCGGTTCCGGATGGAAACCCTCCGCTCTGTCGTGGCCTCAATGTCTCAAGGAGACTTCCTTGCCTCAATAGACATCAAGGATGCTTATCTCCACGTGCCAATTGCTACAGAACATCAACGTTTTCTACGTTTTGTGATAGGAAACGAACATCTTCAGTTCGTAGCTCTGCCATTCGGTCTGGCGACAGCCCCACGGGTTTTCACCAAGGTCATGGCGGCAGTGGTAGCGGTCTTGCACTCTCAGGGACACTCGGTGATCCCTTACCTAGACGATCTACTTGTCAAGGCACCCTCTCTAGAGGCATGCCAACTCAGTCTACATGCTACACTGCAGACTCTACAGACGTTCGGATGGATCATCAACTTTCCAAAGTCGAATCTGTCTCCGACACAGTCACTAACGTATCTTGGCATGGAGTTCCATACTCGAGCAGCGAGAGTGAAGCTTCCGCTAAACAAGCAGCGGTCACTACAGACAGGGGTGCAATCCCTCCTTCAGGGCCAGTCGCACCCCTTACGGCGCCTCATGCACTTCCTCGGGAAGATGGTGGCAGCCATGGAAGCAGTTCCCTTTGCGCAGTTTCATCTGCGTCCACTTCAATGGGACATTCTCCGCCAATGGGACGGGAAGTCAACGTCCCTGGACAGGAAAGTCTCTCTTTCCCAGACGGCCAAGGACTCTCTACAATGGTGGCTCCTTCCCACCTCATTGTCTCAGGGAAGATCCTTCCTGCCCCCATCCTGGGCAGTGGTCACGACAGATGCGAGTCTGTCAGGGTGGGGAGCAGTGTTTCTCCACCACAGGGCTCAGGGGACGTGGACTCCGCAGGAGTCCACCCTTCAGATCAATGTTCTGGAAATCAGAGCAGTGTATCTTGCCCTACTAGCCTTCCAGCAGTGGCTGGAAGGAAGGCAGATCCGAATTCAGTCGGACAACTCCACAGCGGTGGCATACATCAACCACCAAGGGGGGACACGCAGTCGGCAAGCCTTCCAGGAAGTCCGGCGGATTCTGATGTGGGTGGAAGCCACGGCCTCCACCATATCCGCAGTTCACATCCCCGGCGTAGAAAACTGGGAAGCAGACTTCCTCAGTCGCCAGGGCATGGACGCAGGGGAATGGTCCCTTCACCCGGACGTGTTTCAGGAAATCTGTCGCCGATGGGGAGTGCCGGACGTCGACCTAATGGCGTCCCGGCACAACAACAAGGTCCCGGCATTCATGGCGAGGTCGCGCGATCAAAGAGCTCTGGCGGCAGACGCATTGGTTCAAGATTGGTCGCAGTTCCGGCTCCCATACGTCTTTCCACCTCTGGCACTCTTGCCCAGAGTGTTACGCAAGATCAGATCCGATTGCAGCCGCGTCATACTCGTCGCCCCAGACTGGCCGAGGAGATCGTGGTATCCGGATCTGTGGCATCTCACGGTCGGTCGACCGTGGTCACTGCCAGACCGACCAGACTTACTGTCCCAAGGGCCGTTTTTCCATCAGAATTCTGCGGCCCTGAACCTGACTGTGTGGCCATTGAGTCCTGGATCCTAGCGTCTGCAGGATTATCTCAAGGAGTCGTAGCCACAATGAGACAAGCTAGGAAGTCAACGTCTGCTAAGATCTACCACAGAACGTGGAAGATTTTCTTATCTTGGTGCTCTGCACAGAGAGTATCCCCTTGGCCATTTGCATTGCCCACCTTTCTTTCCTTCCTGCAATCGGGGTTGGAAAAGGGCTTGTCGCTCAGCTCCCTTAAAGGGCAAGTCTCGGCACTGTCGGTGTTTTTTCAGAAGCGTCTAGCACGTCTTCCTAAGGTGCGCACGTTCCTACAGGGGGTCTGTCATATTGTGCCCCCGTACAAGCGGCCGTTAGATCCATGGGATCTGAACAGAGTACTTGTTGCTCTGCAAAAGCCGCCCTTCGAGCCTCTAAAGGACGTTTCCTTTTCTCGCCTGTCACAGAAAGTGGCGTTTCTTGTCGCGATCACATCGCTTCGGCGAGTGTCTGAGCTGGCAGCTTTGTCATCCAAGGCTCCTTTCCTGGTGTTCCACCAGGACAAGGTAGTGCTGCGCCCCATTCCGGAGTTTCTCCCTAAGGTCGTATCCTCGTTTCATCTTAATCAGGATATATCCTTGCCTTCCTTTTACCCTCATCCGGTTCACCGGTATGAAAAGGACTTACGTTTGCTAGATCTGGTGAGAGCACTCAGAATCTACATTTCCCGAACGGCGCCCATGCGCCGTTCCGATGCTCTTTTTGTCCTTGTCGCTGGTCCGCGCAAGGGATTGCAGGCTTCTAAAGCCACCCTGGCTCGATGGATCAAAGAACCAATTCTAGAGGCCTATCGCTCTGCGGGGCTTCCGGTTCCTTCAGGGCTAAAAGCCCACTCAACCAGAGCCGTGGGTGCGTCCTGGGCATTACGACACCAGGCTTCGGCTCAACAGGTGTGCCAGGCAGCTACCTGGTCGAGTCTGCACACTTTCACCAAGCATTATCAGGTGCATACCTATGCTTCGGCGGATGCCAGCTTAGGTAGAAGAGTCCTGCAGGCGGCAGTGACATCCCCGTAGGGGAGGGCTGTTTTTTTGCAGCTCTAACATGAGGTATTTCTTTACCCACCCAGGGACAGCTTTTGGACGTCCCAATCGTCTGGGTCTCCCAATAGAGCGCTGAAGAAGAAGGGAATTTTGTTACTTACCGTAAATTCCTTTTCTTCTAGCTCTTATTGGGAGACCCAGCACCCGCCCTGTTGTCCTTCGGGATTTTTTTGTTGTTTGCGGGTACACATGTTGTTCATGTTGAACGGTTTTTTCGGTTCTCCGATGTTTCTCGGAGTTAATTTGTTTAAACCAGTTATTGGCTTCCTCCTTCTTGCTTTGGCACTAAAACTGGAGTACCCGTGATACCACGGGGGGGGTATAGCCAGAAGGGGAGGGGCCTTGCACTTTTTAGTGTAGTGCTTTGTGTGGCCTCCGGAGGGCAGTAGCTATACCCCAATCGTCTGGGTCTCCCAATAAGAGCTAGAAGAAAAGGAATTTACGGTAAGTAACAAAATTCCCTTCTTTCCCAATTTCTCCACATTTGAATTTTTTCCCCTTTTCTAGAGTCCGCTATATGGTCAAATGAAAGGTGTCATCCAAAAGTACAACTTGTCCTGCAACAAACAAGCCGTCCTATGTTTATGTGGACAGTAAAATAAAAAAAAATATGGCTCTGGGAAGAAGGCGGTGAAAAAACGAAAATTGGCCGCGTCACAAAGGGGTTAAGAATAGAGGCAAAAGTGACATATTTTTCTGCAGTAAATCAGTGGCAAAATCGGTATAATATGCAGCCAATCGGTGGCATCAGAGGTAAAGTCGCCAGTAAACACAGCATGTGCCCAGTGAGGCTATTGATTAGCTGCTGAAGTCACATGCTGGTCATTTGTAAACAAGCCAGGATGGATTGCAAGGGTCAGCAGTGGATCTGCAGGGATAGAAGGGATCAGCAGTGTTTGCTCATATATTGCTAAATCCTGCTGATAGGTTCTCTTTAACCCCGTAACACCGAATGACGTACATAGCACGTCCTAATCCCACATCATGATGTGCTATGTCCGTCATGTCTTTAAACTGTCACTGTGTAAAAACAGTGACAGTTCCGTGCTGACAGCAGTCACTGACAGCTGACTGGCACAGGAAGACATATGTGGGGACACATTTCATAGGTCCCCGCACACAGATTGCTGTGATCGATCAGTCAAATTGACTGACCAATCACAGCATAATCCTGCAGGAGGTACTGAAATATCACTCGGCACAGCTGATTAACCTTCCAGATGCCGTGAGCTATAGTGATCATGGCATTTAGAAGGTTGTGGGAGGGAAAGGGCTCCCTCCATCAGCACCCTCCTGACAAAATCACAGGGAGCCAATGGTTGTCATGGCACCCAGAGTTCAAATGTTAAAACAATGACCCCCTGATGTGGCAGGTATGGTGACCTCTTAAGCGGGCTTTACATGCTATGATATATCTAACGAGATGTCGGTGGGGTCACGTCATAAAGGTGGCTTTACACGCTACGAGATCGCTAAAGCGATCTCGTTGGGGTCACGGAATTTGTGACGCAGATCCGGTCGCTTTAGCAATGTCGTTGCGTGTGACACCTATTAGCGATTTTGATTCGTTGCAAAAACGTTCAAAATGTCTAATCGGTGACATGCCCCCCTGTTCCCAAATATCGTTGCTGTTGCAGTAACGATGTTGTTCCTCATTTCTGCGGCAGCACACATCGCTATGTGTGACAGCACAGGAACGAGGAACCTCACTTTACCTGCGTCCCGCCAGCAATGAGGAAGGAAGGAGGTGGGCGGGATGTTCGTCCCGCTCATCTCCGCCCCTCCGCTTTGATTGGGCGGCCGCTTAGTGACATCGCTGTGACGCTGAACGAACCGCCCCCTTAGAAAGGAGGCAGTTCGCCGGGCCACAGCGACGTCGCAGAGCTTGTAAGGACATGTGACGCTGCCATAGCTATAATGTTCGCTATGGTAGCGATCACCACATATCGGCCGTACGATGGGGGCGGGTGCTATCACGCTCAACATCGCTAGCATCGGCTAGAGATGTTGCAGCGTGTAAAGCGGTCTTAAGTGACGCACATCCGGCATAGTTAGTGATATCGTAGCGTGTGACAGCGATGAACGAGCAGAAATACTCACCTTCTCGTTAATCGTTGACACGTCGTTCATTTTCTTAAAATCGAACGTCCTGTTGTTCATTGTTCCCGAGGCAGCACACATCGCTCCGTGTGACACCCCGGGAACTATGAACTGCAGCTTACCTGCGTCCCACCGGCAATGCTAAGGGAAGGAGGTGGGCGGGATATTTACATCCCGCTCATCTCCGCCCCTCCGCTTCTATTGGCCGTCCGCTGTGTGACATCGCAGTGACGCCGAACGTCCCTCCCCCTTCAGGAAGTGGATGTTCGCCGCCCACAGCGAGGTTGTTTGGAAGGTAAGTACATGTGACGGGGGGTTACAGCATTGTGCGACACGGGCAAGAAATTTTTGCAATTCATGAGACGAGTGATTAGAATAATAAAGTTATACATATTTCTTATCGAAGGAAGAAGTAACATCCAGCTCTTCAGGCGACTTCATGATTAAGGGTGATTGTTTCACCTGAAACGCGTAGTGCTGTGCTGGTCATGTCATCCGTTGTCTGCATGCTAAAATAAAGACCATGGCTTTCCTCGCCTGAAGAGCTGGATGTTCCATCTTTCTTCTATTTGCAATATCTGGCTGTGGCAGTGCCTGTCCGTGCTCCAGGGAGAGGCCAGGAGTGAGCGTGTACACGGTGAGCTGATACACATAAATTATATTTCTTATCGCTGTGTCCAGAACAACACAATCAATAAAACAGTCAATTATTTAACCCCTACAGTGAACACCATAAAAAAATAAAAATGCGGCAAAAAAATATGCTTTTTCCATCATACCTCCAACATAAAAGTGTAATAAAATGTGATAAAATGACGAACAAAAATGATATACCATATTTTTCACTTTATAAGACGCACTTTTGTTCCCCCAAATTTTGGGGGAAAGTAGGGGGTGCGTCTTATAAACCGAATATACGGGGGGGTGAGATATGTGTGTATATAATATATATATATATATAAAAAATTACTGCAGGGTCCGCTCTGGAACGGTGCTGGGAGCTGGTGAAGCTGCGGGCGGCAGCCTTTGATCTCCTGCTCCCGCTCATATAATATGCACAGCCGCTGTCCATCAGCAGCGTGGTGCTGAAATCGCATCGCGCTGAGGGGCTGGGGCAGCGGGGCATATTATATCTGCCTGTGCTCCCTTTGATCGCACATGATCCCCCCCTGTGTTAGATATGGCCCCCATGCTGCTGCTGCCCATAGTAAAATAAAAAGCTTTACTTACCTCCAGTGCTGATCTCCCGTCTCCTGCTGCTGCTGTCTGTGATAAGGCACGCAGAGATGATATCACTCTGCTCTGCCGATCACATGACCGGCAGCAAGAACCAGGAAGTGGAGGAAGCTGGAGCTCAACTGCGAGGAGGGAGACACGAGGAGGGACAGTGCTGAGAAGGTAAGGAAAGAGTGGTTTATTTTATTATGGGCAGCAGCATGGGGGCGATATCTAACAAGGGAGATGTGCCATCTATAGGGGCCATGGGCAGCTGTATGGGGGCCATATCTAACAAAGCGGAGGTGTGCCATCTATAGGGGCCATGGGCAGCTGTATGGGTGCCATATCTAACAAAGCGGAGGTGTGCCATCTATAGGGGCCATGGGCAGCACAGGGGGACGTGTCCCAGCACAAGGGGGCTATATTCAATATAAGGGGCCATATCCAGATTAAGGGGGGCTAATTTTAGGATGGGGGGCTATGAGGGACATATACCCTATATGATTTGTTAGACGGACACTGGCATTATAAGACGGACCCCATTTAACATTAAAAAAATAAATTCTCTTTTCCTTCACCAAATTTGGGGGTACGTCTTATAATCAGGTGCGTCTTATAAAGCGGAAAAATACAGTAGTCGAAAACGTCATCTTGTCTTGCATAATACTAACTGCCATACAGCTCTGTCAGTGGAAAAATGAAAAAGCTATAACTCTCAGAATAGAGCGATGCAAAAACAACAATTTTTCTAGAAATTTTTTTGAGTAAAAATGGCAAAGCATAAAAAAAAAAAATTGTATAAATGAGGTATCGTTGTAATCGTACTAACCGGAAGAATAGAGCGGTCTTATCATTTTTACTACCCTGTAGAAGTCATAAAAAACCATAATGATTCTCAATTTCTGATATTTGTTAGTTCTTTATCCCCAATTCGGGAAAACGATCAAAAAATACTACTTGCCAGAAAACTGTACCAATAAAAACGCCAACTTTTCCAGCAAAAAAACAAGCCCACACTTTTTTTTTAAAAAGCGTTGTTTTCTGTGATAGTAGCCAAACCTAAAACAACTTGGTAACTCTGTTATACCTGTAATCGCACGGACTTGAAGAATAAAGCCGTGTCATCACTTATAACGTATGGTGAATGGCGTAACAAATGTTTATTCTGCCTCCCAACGATTACACTAAGGCTCAGCTCACATATCTTTATTTTTTATGTGGTAAAAGGGGGGTGATTTGAACTTTTATGGGTTTTTTTGTTTTTTTTTTTTTACTATTCACTTTCTAACAGTCCTTTTAGGGGACTATAACCTTTCATCGTCTGATCACTTGTCCTGTATACAACAATGCGCCACAGAATTGCTGTACATAGCAGAAATCACAGTCTCTTTTCAAGCTCAGCCACAGGCAGGGTTTCAAAGGAGCGCTACTACGACAAGTGCGGAGGTCTTCATCAGACTCCCTGCTGTCATAACAACCCATCTTTGACCCACGATCACGTCACGGGTGCCACAATGGGCGCTTAAAATATCAGACCCCACTGCCGGTGGGTTAACAATCGGGGGCAGAGCTCCACTCCACTCATGATTCTTAGCACCATGTCCTGACTGTAATACACAGCCATTGCCTGCCAAGTATGGCGCAATCTCACTCCATAAGCCCGCTCCATACACCCGCTTCCGACATTCGCCATTCTTTTATGGCGGATGTTGTAAACATCCTAAAATTTGGCATGCAGCAGACAAAAGTTTTATTCAAACCAAGAAATAGTAATTTTTCTATTCAGCGGAGGCAGTCATTTTTGCAAGAGTGGCAATACAGCCATATTGGTTGTTGTTTTTCATTCAGCTGCTCTGAAACTAAAAGTTGAGTGAACCATTGATAGGTCTGCATTGTCTGAACCAAAGTGAAGTCTGAATGCTGATGTAACTGGCTCCCTGTGCAGTTCTGCACCCTTCAAACTGCTCAAAAGCACATTCAGGAAGTTTAGTAATACATTAGGTCCTTCACAGGAACTAAAGCAATGTGGAGGAAAAAATGAAAAAAATACTTTCCCAAAAAATGTTACTTTAGTCCCAAATTTTGCATTCTTACAAGAGTAACAACAAAATAATGCACGATTCATTGTGCAAATTCTCCTGAGTAGACAGATACCCCATATGTGGTGGAAATCTACTGTTTGGGCACACAGCGGGGCTCAGAAGGGAAGGAGCGCCATTCAACTTTTGGAACGAAAAATTATATGGAATCAATAGTGGATGCTATGTTTGGAGAGCCCATGAGGTGCCTAAACAGTGGAAACCCCACCACAAGTGACCCCATTTTGGAAAATAGACCCTTTAAGGAATTTATCTAGATTTGTGGTGAGGACCTTGAACCTCCAGGTGCTTTACAGAAGTTTATAACGCTGAGCTCTGAAAATGACAAAAATCACATTTTAACACACAAATGTTGTTTTAGCTCTAAATTTAGCAATGTCACAAGGGTAACAGGAGACAATGCACTATACAATTTGTTATGCAATTTCTCCTGAGAACACTGATACCTCATATGTGGTAGAAAACTACTGTTTGGGCGCACGGCAAGGCTCGGAAGAGAGGGAGCGCCATTTGATTTTTGAAATGCAAAATTGGCTGGAATCACTAGCAGACATCATTTTGCATTTGGAGAGCCCCTGATGTGCCTAAACAGTGGAAACTTCCCACAAGTGACCCCATTTTGGAAACTAGACCCCTCCATGAATTTACCCAGGTTTGTCGACTCATGAGCACCTTGGACCCTAGGTATTTCACAGAATTTTATAATTTTGAGCCATGAAAATAAGAAATAACTTTTTTCCCACAAAAATGTTTTTGCAATTTCACAAGAGTAACAGGGGTTGTAAGAGTAACCTTACAATGGCTTGTGAAATTCCTTCTAAGTATGCTGATGCCACATATGTGGTGGAAAACTATTGTTTGGGCACACGGCAGGGCTCAGAAGGGAAGGACCAATATTTGACTTTTGGAGCCCAGAGTTTCCTAGGATAGATTGCAGACTCCATTTGCAGAGCCATTACGTTCCAGAAGAGTAGAAACCTCTTTCAAGTGACCCAAATTTGTAACTTACACCCCTCTACTAATTTATCTACTGGTGTAGTGATCATTTTGACTCCATGGGTGTTTTGCAGAAACTAGCAACAATGGATGTTGCAGAGTGAAAATAGAAATCTACTCTTGTAGTACCAGTACATTGTAGTGCCCATACAATGTGCCCAGCTTCAGGAGATCTGCACCCTGTAAATTTAACGGGTTCTCCTCACTACTGAAATGCCAAAGATGTGGACGTGTGTGGTTTAGGCACTCTGTGGGGCTCAGAAGGGAAACGGGAATTTGGATTTGTGAGCGCTGAGTTTGCTGGATTTCTTTTGAGGGCGAGGAGTTAGTGCTGTTCCATAGCGACATAGGAAGAAAGGAAGGGATCCGGCACTAATTTCTTCTTAAAATAAAATCATTCAAAAGTTTATTGGATTCTTAAAAAATTCCTGTGGACACCATGGGGGGGGTTACCAGGCATGGGAACTTTACGCGTTTCGGACTTACATTAAAAACACAAAAAGTCCTTATTCAGTCCTTGAATGATTTTATTTTAAGAAGAAATTAGTGCCAAATCCCTTCCTTTCTTCCTATGTCACTGTCTTTACCGGTTGTACCTACCGGTGGATTCCAGGCACCCGCAAGGAACAGCAGTCCGGGTTGCAGGTGAGCTGAAAACCTTTTTTTGCTATTCTATGGCTGTTCCATAGCCTCTGTGCTTCCAGTAATGTAAAAAACCCTTAGATTGCTGTTAAAGGGAACCAGTCACCAGGATTTTTGTATATAACCTAAAGCCAGTGCTATACTGGCACTATCAGGCTGATTCTCTACATACCTTTAGTGGTCACCTCGGATGTTTAGGTTTTGAAATACAAGAAAGTAAAGTTTATAAAATCAGCATCTGCTTGAGTGACAGCAGCTGAGGAGCAGATATCTGGGGGGAATTCATAGTTATCCCCTCCCCCTGTTAGAATTAGCTTAAATATTATACAATCAATGTAACTTTTTTCTTCCAGGACCTGTGGTTAGGTCATACTGAAGTGACCAAAACGGGCGGGCCTCAGCCAATAGGAAAATGTTGCTTCCTGATGTAAGCTTTGTTGGCTGAGGCCCCGCCTCAATACTTATGCTAATTCTTACAGGGGAGGGGATAACTATGAATTCCCCCCCCCCCAGATATTATCTGCTCCTCAGCTGCTTTCACTCAAGCAGCTGACGATTTTATAAACTTTACTTTCTTGGATTTCAAAACCTAAACATCCAAGCTGACCACTAATGGTATGTAGAGAATCAGCCTGATAGTTCCATTATAGCACTGGCTTTAGGTTATATACGAAAATCCTGGTAATTGGTTCCCTTTAACAGATGACTAACCTGAGTGAGGACTTGCTTTTTGTGGGTTGAGTAGATGGTGGCATTTTGGGGTACAGAATATTTTGGATCAATTCACATTTATCCTGTGCTCTACACTGAGTGCTTACATCTGGGTTTCCATCTACATCTACAAAATACGTAATTCAGATGAAACCTCAGACCGATCCATTCACTAATGAAGCAGCTGAGATATTCTGGTCTCTGTGGCTTCTGTTTAGCAGTGTCCATCTTTTAAGATGCGTACTAAAGAGGTGGTCAACTGCACTTTTATGCACGTCTAAAAAGACTGGAATGGCAGGACCATAGGACAGAGAGAGATCCATCTAAATCAATTATTTCAGAGATTTACACGGAAACCCCGGTGTAAGCGCTCAGCATAGAGCACAGGATAAAACGTGAACCGCGATGTACTGCGATCTTTAGTAGATAGAATGAACACATCAACATCATGTCGCCGATAAGCTGGGAAGCAGTGAATATGAAGCTATCCTAAAGAGCAGCCGGCTTCAGAAGAACAAAGAACTGCCACGGGAGAAGTGTGACAGCCGCCCGGTGATCGGTGAGTATGTAGCGTTTTCTCCTACCCCTTTGCGCTGGATTCTGTTCCCCATAGACCTTATATGGGGACCAGCATCTGGCCAGATACCCTGGACTGTATGTAACTCTGTGTTTTGTTTTTTTTTTTGCGGCCCTCAATAAAAACGGAAATCACACGAATGGCACATGGATGCATGCATGGAAAAACAGGACCGTTTTTTGCGGACCGCAAAAACAGAACGGTCGTGTGAATGTAGCCTTATCCAGATGGTCACAGGCGAACTTCAAATGGGTCTGAACATGTGATGACGTGAACATGGGAACCTTGTGGGCCCTGCAGGATTTTAATCCAGGACGGCATAGTCTTTTACTAATGGTAATCTTTGAGACTGTGGTTCCAGCTCTCTTCAGATCATTAACCAGGTCCTCCAGTGTAGTTCTGGACTGATTCCTGACCTTTATCAGAATCATCCTTACCTCACAATGCAAGATCTTCCATGGAGCCCAAGATTGAGTAAGATAGACAGTTATCTTGTCTTCCTTCCATTTTGTAATAATTGCACCAAGAGGTGTTGCCTTCACACCAAGCTGCTTGCCTATTGTCCGGTAGGCCATCCAAGCTTGTGCAGGTGTACAATTTTGTTCCTGGTATCCTTAGACAGCTCTTTGGTCTTGACCATATTGGAGAGGTTGGAGTGTGATTGAGTGTGTGGACAGGTGTCTTTTATACCGGTAACAGGTTAAAACAGTTGCAATTAAAACAGATATTAAGTGGAGAGCAGTAGGGCTTCTTAAGCTGCTTTCACACATCCGGTTTTAGCAGTGCGGCTCAATCCGGCTCAAAAACCTATGCAACGGATGCGCAAAAAAAACGGATCAGTTGCATACGTTTTTCCATGCGGCCCGTCCGTTTGACTGTTGCGGCTTGATACTGAGCATGCGCAGTGCAAAAAAACTCATCCGGCGTCCATAGGCTTGCATTGTAAATCGCGCCGTTCCGGCGCAATGCATTTTTTTTTCCGCCGCAGACAAAAATGTTCGCTTCAACGTTTCATCCGGCTGCCGCATCAGCTAAATATGCCGCATACGGCAAAAACCGGACGCAACGCCATGCGGCACAATCCGGCGCTAATAAAAGTCTATGAGGAAAAAACGCACCTGGCGGCAAAAAAAACCAACTGATGCGTTTTTCCTGCAAAGGTCGGATTGTGCCGCACAGCAAAAACCTGATGTGTGAAAGCAGCCTTAAAGAAAAAATAACAGGTCTATGTGAGCCAGAATGTTTCCTGGTTAGTAGGTGATCAAATACTTATTTCATGCAATACAATGCAAATAAATTCTTATAAATCATACAATGGGATGTTCTGTTTTTTTTTTTTTTAATTCTGTCTGTCACAGGTGAAGTGTACATAGGCTAAAAATTACAGACCTCTCCATGCTTTGTAGGTGGGAAAAGTTGCAAAATCAGTAGTGTATGACATATTTTCCCTGGTGTATTTCTCTGCCAAAATTGCCCAGGCTTTATAACAATTCTCAATTCGGTTGTAAAGTCTGTATTCAGTGAAGACTTTTCTATAGATAGGATATGGCAGTTGGTAATTGGCACGTGTTGTTAGATGGCAGTGGTAAATTTAGGACAATATTTTTTTGTGTTTATTTGTGAAAAAAATTGAAAATTTGACAAAAATGTTGAGTATTTGGGAAATATTCTTTGAATAAAACTTTGAATTTTTATACCCTTAAACCAGAGAGTTATATCACACAGTATAGTTAATAAATAACATTTCCCACATGTCTACTTTACATTAACACCATTTTTTAACCTCTTCACGACACATGACTCCTGCCGGCTGCCTCGAGCAGCCAGCAGTGATCCTCGCATATGTCAGCTGATTTAAACAGCTGACATGTGCGGCTATCAAGCACGAATGGATCCGCGTTCCACTCGCGCCTGTTAACCCCTTACATCTTGTTGTGAAAATGTCACAGCGCGATGTAACAGCGAGGCACGGTAAGCATTCACTTACCTGGCTCCATTGGAAATCACGTGACATGATCACGTGGCTCCGATGGTTGTCATGGTAGCACAGGGTCATGTGATGACTCTTGTAGCTATCATGAGTCAATTCCTCTTACACCCGGCAGAGCGCCATGTGTGAGAGGAGAGCAGCTTTTCTGCAGATCAGAGAAATGCTGCTCTTATCTACAGAAAGGAACAAGCAATCAGACTGCTGACCCTTATAGTCCCCTAGGGATACTAGTAAAATAAAAAAAAAAAGTTTTAAAAAAGACCTACAAGTTCAAATCACTCCTCATTGAAAATTAAAGTGTTAAAAAAAAAAAAAAATATACACATTTGGTATCGCCACATTCAGAAACGCCCGTTCTATCTAAATATAAAATCAATTAATCTGATTGGTAAATGGAGTAGCTGCAAAAAAATTCTAAACGCCAAAAATACAATTTTTGGTCACCACAAATTTTGCACAAAATGCGATAACAGGCGATCAAAACGGCGCTTCTGCGCAAAAAATGGTACTGTTAATTACGTCAGCTCAGGACGCAAAAAAATAAGCCATCACTGAGCCATAGGAAAAAGACTAATGTCCAGCGCAATGACCAGGAATCAGATAATAAAATTTCCAGGATTTATTTGATGCTTAGCGAATTCATAAAATCAGACACTTACAATACATGTAAAAGTCAAGCTGTCACTCCAGCGGGGAAAAAAATAGTATGACAACAGCGACGCGTTTAAACTACATGAGCATAGTCTTTTGTCAAGCGATGTCCTCCTCACTGTGAGGGCCTTTTTTTTTTAATTGTGCAAAATATAAAAAAAAAATTAAAAAGTTTGATATTTTCCACTGTTAAACACTAGGGGGAGCAGCTTCTGAAATCCTACTGAATTTCCACTGTATAAAAAGCTCAGATTACAGACTGCTGTAAAGTGGGCGGAGTCTGCTCTCCTGTGTGTGATGGCACACCTCCCCTCTCCTAATCTGAGTGTTTACAACAGATAACAGAGAATGACATGTAAGGACACAGTGCACAGCCATTTTCCTGGTGACCAGAAATGTCTAAAGTGTCACCAAGGACAGCAGGAGTATCACACAGGATAGGATTAGATACACGGCTCTGCAGACAGTATCACACAGGATAGGACTAGATACACAGCTGTGCAGACAGTATCACACAGGATAGGATTAGATACACAGCCCTGCAGACAGTATCACACAGGATAGGATTAGATACACAGCTCAGCAGACAGTATCACACAGGATAGGATTAGATACACAGCTCAGCAGACAGTATCACACAGGATAGGATTAGATACACAGCTCAGCAGACAGTATCACACAGGATAGGATTAGATACACAGCTCAGCAGACAGTATCACACAGGATAGGATTAGATACACAGCTCAGCAGACAGTATCACACAGGATAGGATTAGATACACAGCTCAGCAGACAGTATCACACAGGCCAGATACCCTGGACTGTATGTAACTCTCCTGTTTTTGTTTGTTTTTTTTGCGGTCCTCAATAAAAACGGAAAATCACATGGATGCATGCATGGAAAAACAGGACAGTTTTTTGCGGACCGCAAAAACGGAACGGTCGTGTGAATGTAGCCTTATCCAGATGGTCACAGGCGAACTTCAAATGGGTCTGAATATGTGCTGACGTGAACATGGGAACCTTGTGGGCCCTGCAAGATTTTAATCCAGGCCGGCATAGTCTTTTACTAATGGTAATCTTTGAGACTGTGGTTCCAGCTCTCTTCACATCATTAACCAGGTCCTCCAGTGTAGTTCTGGACTGATTCCTGACCTTTATCAGAATCATCCTTACCTCACAATGCAAGATCTTCCATGGAGCCCAAGATTGAGTAAGATAGACAGTTATCTTGTCTTCCTTCCATTTTGTAATAATTGCACCAAGAGGTGTTGCCTTCACACCAAGCTGCTTGCCTATTGTCCGGTAGGCCTTCCAAGCTTGTGCAGGTGTACAATTTTGTTCCTGGTATCCTTAGACAGCTCTTTGGTCTTGACCATATTGGAGAGGTTGGAGTGTGATTGAGTGTGTGGACAGGTGTCTTTTATACCGGTAACAGGTTAAAACAGGTGCTATTAAAACAGATATTAAGTGGAGAGCAGTAGGGCTTCTTAAAGGGACTGTATCGTCTATTTTTTTTTTGTAGGCCAAATCTGCAAACAATATTACAATTGTGTAACAACTGTTTTCTTAATATAATTAAACTTCTAAATATTTTACAAAAATTTTTTTTATTAAAAATACTTATAATTGCCAGTAGGGGGAGCATCTTCCTGTGTACACATCCAAAGGCTATAGTAATCCTTAGTAGAATTACGATAGCTGCAAATTTGGGCAGTCACTAGATGACATGCCTATTCTCCTCCCCTTTTGGGTGTTACACTGCACCCAAAAGGGGAGGAGGTGTATATCATAGTAATGTGTCGCCATTTTCTGGGTGACTGTATATGAATTGTACAGTCCACCCGGAAGTAAAGTGGAAACACATTTTAGTCAGAAAGGAGCAGCAGCATCGTACGGTGCCCTGTAGAAGGAGCAGCCTTACTGCAGCAGGTCCCTGAAGATCAGCGTTCACAGGAACGTGGAGATGACTCAACCATTAGTAAGTATATACACACACACGTACTATTCCACATCCAACACTGACTGTTACACATTCGCTATATCCACTGACTGTTCTGAGCCCACACATATATATCCACTGACTGTTCTGAGCCCACACATATATATCCACTGACTGTTCTGAGCCCACACATATATATCCACTGACTGTTCTGAGCCCACACATATATATCCACTGACTCTTTTCAGCCCCCACACACTCACACACATATATTCACTGACTGTATTATATATATATATTATACACACTGCGGTAATGGAATCCTCCCGGTACCGCCACTGCTCGTTCAGTCTCCCGTGCGGCGGCAGGTCTGCTCCCGCGCGTGAGATGGAAGTAGCAGTGAAAACGAAAGTACCGTATATGCCGGCGTATAAGATGACTGGGCGTATAAGACGACCCCCAACTTCTGCCCTAAAAATATAGAATTTGGGATATACTCACTGTATAAGACTACCCCGCTCCCAAATGAAAAAAAGTCTGCTTTGATTGCAACATGTTAATTTTAATTCAAATGCATATGACATGCAGGTACTGTATATAGCAGCAAAACTGTCACTTATAAACATAAGGTTGTTTCAAACATGTACGGTAAAGCTAAAACTTTGCAAAACAAACAAGAGAGCAAGTGCCTGGTGATCATAACTGTAAGCTGCGATATTGTAACAGGTCTTGCTGGCATGACAGTTTCCCTTTAAAAGCCTTCAAAATCCTGTTCGTCATCTGATATCATAAGTACCGTACATCAATGACATCTTGTGATACATATTCAGTATGCTTCAGTATGCTAAGAGCAGGGGGCCGCACTGTGTGAGGAGGTGTTTTTTTTTACTGTCCAGTATAACCAATAGGATTAGTGCAGGGGCGGGGGAGTCACCGGGCCGAGAAAGGGGGCGGGGTCGGCAGCAGCACTTACTGTAGCAATATGCACACTTACACCAGCATGTAAGCTCTTCATTAATGTCCCTGCATGGATGCGAGGGGAATCTGGCGTTACTGCACTAATCCTATTGGTTATACTGGACAGTGAAAAAAAAAACACCTCCTCACACAGTGCGGCCCCCTGCTATGTATCCGCTATATATCCACTGTATATGCTGTATGATATATATCAGGGGTCAGGAACCTTTTTGGCTAAGAGAGCCGTAAACGCCACATATTTTGAAATATAATTCCGCGAGAGCTGTACAATATGTTTAAAGGGCCATTGACAGATCAATCGCTCCAATGTTCACTTAGTACAGCAAGGAATGCTCCTCCCTGCTGTATAAAGCCACAACTGGACTGAAACAATGGTAATTAGCAGTAAAAAAATCAAATAAATAACTTACATTGTGAACTTGTGATGCATGACATCAGTCCAGCAGTCTGGCTTCTTCTTTTTCCTGCGCATGACTGGAAGCTGGCATTCTTCCCACCTGATGTTGAGAGAATGCCAGCTTTGAGGCATTCGCAGAAGAAAGAAGCTGGAATATTGGACATGTCACACAACGCATTGTCAGTTATGTCAATTATCTATTTTATTATTTTACAGCGAATTATTGTTTAGGTCCAGCGGTGGCTTAGTGCAGCAGAGAGGAACACTCCTTTGTGTACTAAGTGACCGCTGGAGCAATTGTATCGGTCAGTGGCCCAGACACCCTGCTTCCCATACAGCCTGCACCCCCCATATCACACACACACACACTGCTCCCCATACAGCCTGCACCCCCCATATCCCACACACACACACTGCTTCCCATACAGCCTGCACCCCCCAGATCTCACACACTACACCCCCATATGTCACATACCCTGCTTCCCATACAGCCTGCACCCCCCCATATCACACACACACACTGCTCCCCATACAGCCTGCACCCCCCATATCCCACACACTACACCCCCATATGTCACATACCCTGCTCCCCATACAGCCTGCACCCCCATATCACACACACTACACCCCCATATCTCACACACCCTGCTTCCCATACAGCCTACACCCCCATATCTCTCACACCCTGCTTCCCATACAGCCTGCACACCCCATATCACACACACACTGCTCCCCATACGGCCTGCACCCCCCATATCCCACACACACACACACTGCTTCCCATACAGCCTGCACCCCCCAGATCTCACACACTACACCCCCATATGTCACATACCCTGCTTCCCATACAGCCTGCACCCCCCATATCACACACAATACACCCCCATATCTCACACACCCTGCTCACATATCTCACCCTGCCTGTACCCCAACTTACCCCTCTCAAAAACACTGCACCCCTTCACATGCTTCTGTCACAGTCTGCAGCCCTCATATGCCCCTCACCCTGCAGCCCCCCTCACCCTCATGTCCCCTCTTTTCTTATTACCAGTCATGTGTCCAAATCTCCTTCAGGATTCAGTATCTTGCTTTCTGCCCGGCATCCTGTGTCTCCTCCCACACAGTCACATGGGCGTGACATCATCGCAGGTCCTGCAGGATGGAGATTCCGTCTGCTGTGCAGGTCAGGACTAGCACTCCTGCAGCTCAGACATGGCTGGTGGCCTCTCCAGGTCAGGGGCCCCTCTACTGACACTGGGCTCCCCTGACTCACAGTTCGGCCACTACACAGCAGCACTACACATAGACGCAGAGCGGCTGCCGGGCCCCTATGTGTACCAGTGCCGCTGTGTAGTGGCCGGCCTGTGAGTCAGGGGAGCCCAGTGTCAGTAGAGGGGCGGCTCACTTCTCGTTCCCCCGCTGATCCGGTCTCCTCGGCGCATCGTCCATTGCTGTCGCTCGCTGACCTCTCAGCAGGCGCGCAGTGATGACGTCACCGCGCTCGCTGCAGAGCTGTCAGAAGAACGCCGACAGTCACAGCGGGGAGAATGATAAGAGAGAGAGCGCGCCGCTCACTCTCTCATCATTGCTCTCAATTGTATCGGCACCTGCGATGCCGATGCAATTGAAAGCTCGATCCTCAGCGGGGGGCGGTGACAGCGCGGCCACCGGGCCCCCCTGAGTAGCGGTGCGCCACTCCTGCCACCGCGAGTGGGCCCCCCCGGCAGCTGACCGGGTTTGCCGGGTGCTGGCGCCGGCCCTGATCCTTCCCATAGACAGGTAGGAGCCCTGTCTGCGAGCCAGATACGGCCATCAAAAGAGCCATATCTGGCTCGCGAGCCATAGGTTCCCGACCCCTGATATATATGATATATGCTGTATATCCGGCGTATAAGACGACCCCCCACTGTAGCCATTATTTTAAGGGGGTAAAAAGTCGTCTTATACGCCAGTATATACGGTAAACAATAGAAAGGAAAAAAAAAAACATACTCGCGTGTCTGCAGACTCCCGATGCCATGCCCGCTCCCAGCTCTTCATCCGGTAACGCTGCACCGGCTGTGTCCTCTCAGGCACGTACGATGGCGGCAGGACCTGGCGGTGGATCACCTGATGTGGTCACCTGACCCATCAGCTGATCGCAAGTCTCTTTTTGCCGCCCGGCTATCAGCTGATGCGTCCGGAGACTTCTTCAGCTGATCACCGGCAGCTCCTGCAGCGGTCGTACAGGAGTCAGCAGGGACGTGTGTAGGTTTTTTTTTTTTTTTTTTTTCACAGATTCATCAGCTGATTGTATAAATGCCGTTTATACAATCAGCTGATGTGTGATGTGATTCAGGCACTTGATCCTGACACATCATCTGATCACTTTGCCTTCCAGCAAACCGATCAGATGATATTGGATCCAGATTGGACGGCGCGGGACCCTTGACCCAGGATTACTGCGGAGGGGGGTTCTTTATTTCAATAAAGATGGAGTCACTAATTGTGTTGTGTTTTATTTCTAATAAAAATATTTTTCTGTTTTTTTTTTTTTATGTTTACTAGAAATTCATGATGGCCATGTCTAATATTGGCGTGACACCATGAATTTCGGGCTTAGGGCCAGCTGATAATATAAAGCTAGCCCTAACCCCATTATTACCCAGCGAGCCAACCGTCACCAGGGCAGCTGGAAGAGTTGGATACAGCGCCAGAAGATGGCTCTTCTATGAAAACGCCATTTTCTGGGGTGGCTGCGGACTGCAATTCACAGCGGGGGTGCCCAGAAAGCATGGGCACCCTGCACTGCGGATTCCAATCCACAGCTGCCTAGTTGTACCTGGCTGGACTCAAAAATTGGGCGAAGGTGAAAGTCATGAAATAATTTAAAAAAAAGGGCTTCGCTATATTTTTGGCTCACAACCGGGTACAAATAGGCAGCTGGAAGTTGGGGGCAGCCCGTACTTGCCTGCTGTACCTGGCTAGCATACAAAAATATTTTTTTGGGTGGATAAAAAATCCTGTATACAGTCCTGGATGGATCATGCTGAGCCTTGTAATTCTGCAGCTGCTGTCTGCTCTCCTGCATACATTATTGGATGTAGGATGCTGAGCTTTGTTGTTCTGCAGCTGCTGTCTGCTCTCCTGCATACACTATTAGATGTAATATGCTGAGCCTTGAAGGTCTGCTCCCCCTGCCTCTCCCTCCAGCATACAGTCCTTAATGGAGCATGCTGAGCCTTGTAGTTCTGCAGCTGCTGTCTGCTCTCCTGCATACACTATTGGATGGAGTATGCTGAGCCTTGTAGTTCTGCAGCTGTCTGCTCTCCTGCATACACTAGTGGAGAATGAAGAAGGAAATGACATCAGACCTTTTTTCTTTTTTTATTTTTTAAACCATCTTCAATGACATTGTTCAATGATAAAACCGCATAAAAAAACAGTGAGAAAAAAAACGTGTTAAAACATCATGCATTGTTGCCGCGAACTATGTCAACAGGTGTTTTGTTTTGCTAAAAAAAAAAATCAATGGTGACTCAGTAGTTGGCACTGTACGTTGGCTCAGTAGTTGGCACTGTACGTTGGCTCAGTAGTTGGCACTGTACGTTGGCTCTGTAGTTGGCACTGTACGGCGGCTCTGTAGTTGGCACTGTACGGCGGCTCAGTAGTTGGCACTGTACGGTGGCTCAGTAGTTGGCACTGTACGGTGGCTCAGTAGTTGGCACTGTACGGTGGCTCAGTAGTTGGCACTGTGTGGTGGCTCAGTAGTTGGCACTGTGTGGTGGCTCAGTAGTTGGCACAGTACGGTGGCTCAGTAGTTGGTACTGTATGGCTCAGTAGTTGGCACTGTACGGTGGCTCAGTAGATGGCACTGTACGTTGGCTCTGTAGTTGGCACTGTACGGTGGCTCAGTAGTTGGCACTGTATGGTGGCTCTGTAGATGGCACTGTACGGTGGCTCAGTAGTTAGCACTGTATGGTGGCTCAGTAGTTAGCACTGTGTTAGCACTGTACGGTGGCTCAGTAGATGGCACTGTACGTTGGCTCTGTAGTTGGCACTGGCACTGTATAGTGGCTCAGTAGTTTGCACAGTACGGTGGCTCAGTAGTTGGCACTGTGTGGTGGCTCAGTAGTTGGCACTGTGTGGTGGCTCAGTAGTTGGCACTGTGTGGTGGCTCAGTAGTTGGCACTGTGTGGTGGCTCAGTAGTTGGCACTGTGTGGTGGCTCAATAGTTGGCACTGTGTGGTGGCTCAATAGTTGGCACTGTGTGGTGGCTCAGTAGTTGGCACTGTGTGGTGGCTCAGTAGTTGGCACTGTACGTTGGCTCTGTAGTTGGCACTGTACGGTGGCTCAGTAGTTGGCACTGTGTGGTGGCTCAGTAGTTGGCACTGTGTGGTGGCTCAGTAGTTGGCACTGTGTGGTGGCTCAGTAGTTGGCACAGTACGGTGGCTCAGTAGTTGACACTGTACGGTGGCTCAGTAGTTGACACTGTATGGTGGCTCTGTAGATGGCACTGTACGGTGGCTCAGTAGTTAGCACTGTATGGTGGCTCAGTAGTTAGCACTGTACGGTGGCTCAGTAGATGGCACTGTACGTTGGCTCTGTAGTTGGCACTGGCACTGTATAGTGGCTCAGTAGTTTGCACAGTACGGTGGCTTAGTAGTTGGCACTTTACGGTGGCTCAGTAGTTGGCACTGTGTGGTGGCTCAGTAGTTGGCACTGTGTGGTGGCTCAGTAGTTGGCACTGTACGGTGGCTCAGTAGTTGGCACAGTACGGTAGCTCAGTAGTTGGCACTGTGTGGTGGCTCAGTAGTTGGCACTGTGTGGTGGCTCAGTAGTTGGCACTGTGTGGTGGCTCAGTAGTTGGCACTGTGTGGTGGCTCAGTAGTTGGCACTGTACGGTGGCTCAGTAGTTGGCACTGTACGGTGGCTCAGTAGTTGGCACTGTATGGTGGCTCAGTAGTTGGCACTGTATGGTGGCTCAGTAGATGGCACTGTACGGTGGCTCTGTAGATGGCACTGTACGATGGCTCTGTAGTTGGCACTGTACGGATTCTCTGTAGTTAGCACTGTGTTAGCACTGTACGGTGGCTCTGTAGATGACACTGTACGGATTCTCTGTAGTTAGCACTGTGTTAGCACTGTACGGTGGCTCAGTAGATGGCACTGTACGTTGGCTCTGTAGTTGGCACTGGCACTGTATGGTGGCTCAGTAGTTAGCACTGTACGGTGGTTCAGTAGTTAGCACTATGTTAGCACTGTACGGTGGCTCAGTAGATGGCACTGTACGGTGGCTCTGTAGTTGGCACTGGCACTGTATGGTGGCTCAGTAGTTGGCACTGTATGGTGGCTCAGTAGTTGGCACTGTATGGTGGCTCAGTAGTTGGCACTGTATGATGGCTCAGTAGTCGGCACTGTATGGGGGCTCAGTAGTCTGCACTGTACGGTGGCTCAGTAGTTGGCAGTGTATGGTGGCTCAGTATTTGGCAGTGTATGGTGGCTCAGTAGTTGGCACTATATGATGGATAAGGGTAGGATTAGATACACAGCTGTGCAGACAGTATCACACAGGAGAGAAATACACAACTCAGCACACAGTATCAAACATGAGGATTAGATACAGCTCAGCAGACATTATCACACGGTAGGATTAGATACACAGCTCAGCACACAGTATCACACAGGGGAGGATTGGATACACAGCTCAGCACACAGTATCACACAGGATAGTATTAGATACTATCCTGTGATACTGTGTGCTGAGCTGTGTATCTAATACTATCCTGTGTGATACTGTCTGCTGAGCTGTGTATCTAATCCTTTCCTGTGTGATACTGTCTGCTGAGCTGTGTATCTAATCCTCCCCTGTGTGATACTGTCTGCTGAGCTGTGTATCTAATACTATCCTGTGATACTGTGTGCTGAGCTGTGTATTAGATACACAGCTCAGCAGACAGTATCACACAGGAAAGGATTAGATACACAGCTCAGCAGACAGTATCACACAGGGGAGGATTAGATACTGTGTGCTGAGCTGTGTATCACACAGGATAGTATTAGATACACAGCTCAGTACACAGTATCACACAGGGGAGGATTAGATACACAGTATCACACAGGGGAGGATTAGATACACAGCTCAGCACACAGTATCACACAGGAAAGGATTAGATACACAGCTCAGCAGACAGTATCACACAGGGGAGGATTAGATACTGTGTGCTGAGCTGTGTATCACACAGGATAGTATTAGATACACAGCTCAGTACACAGTATCACACAGGGGAGGATTAGATACACAGTATCACACAGGGGAGGATTAGATACACAGCTCAGCACACAGTATCACACAGGATAGTATTAGATACACAGCTCAGCAGACAGTATCACACAGGATAGTATTAGATACACAGCTCAGCAGACAGTATCACACAGGGGAGGATTAGATACACAGCTCAGCACACAGTATCACACAGGATAGTATTAGATATACAGCTCAGCACACTATCACACAGGGGAGGATTAGATACACAGCTCAGCAGACAGTATCACACAGGGGAGGATTAGTTACACAGCTCAGCACACAGTATCACACAGGATAGTATTAGATACACAGCTCAGCAGACAGTATCACACAGGGGAGGATTAGTTACACAGCTCAGCACACAGTATCACACAGGATAGTATTAGATACACAGCTCAGCAGACAGTATCACACAGGGGAGGATTAGATACACAGCTCAGCTCACAGGGGAGGATTAGATACACAGCTCAGCACACGGGAGGATTAGATACACAGCTCAGCACACAGTATCACACAGGGGAGGATTAGATACACAGCTCAGCAGACAGTATCACACAGGGGAGGATTAGATACACAGCTCAGCAGACAGTATCACACAGGAAAGGATTAGATACACAGCTCAGCACACAGTATCACACAGGGGAGGATTAGATACACAGCTCAGCAGACAGTATCACACAGGATAGTATTAGATACACAGCTCAGCACACAGTATCACACAGGGGAGGATTAGATACACAGCTCTGCAGACAGTATCACACAGGGGAGGATTAGATACACAGCTCAGCACACAGTATCACACACGGGAGGATTAGATACACTGCTCAGCAGACAGTATCACACAGGGGAGGATTAGATAAACAACCATGCAAACAGTATCACACAGGGTAGCAAGCGGAAGGGTTGACACACACACAAACACACACACGTGGACGGGGCTGAGGACAGCTGGGGGAGGGAGGGGGTTTCATTACAGACGGTAATGGAAGGGGGCTGATGAGAGCACAGGGAGGACACACACACCGGAGGCCGCCAGAACGGGGCTGGGGACAGCAGAGGGACTAGACGTCAACGGCAGGGGGCTGATGAGAGCACAGGGAGGACACACACACCGGAGGCCGCCAGAACGGGGCTGGGGACAGCAGAGGGACTAGACGTCAACGGCAGGGGGCTGATGAGAGCACAGGGAGGACACACACATTGGAGGCCGCCAGAACGGGGCTGGGGACAGCGGAGGGACGTGATTTAATAACAGACGGTAACGGCAGGGGGCGGGGGCTGGTGAGAACGGAGGGAGGGAGGGTTGTGTGATCGGTAACGGGGGGAGGGGAGGCTTCCCGGACTTACATCCCGGCGGTTGACAGGTGTAAAGTGGCGCAAAGAGCATGGTTTGAATCTCCACAAAAATGGCGCTGAAATCTTCCCATTGCTGTGATATGGACAGCCCAGGGGGGGCGCGTCCAGATCACAGCATACGCCCACTGTAACGTTAAACATAGGGTCGGATGGCGACCACTATTCTCTATGCACAGGGGCTGCCATAAAGGAGTGTGGAAGTGTCGTTACAGACACAGCAAATCCAACATGGCCCCCAGTGCATACAGTAAAATTAGAATAACATAAAAACTAAATAAGCTACGAATTTCATTTTGAATTACAAATACTTCATTTCAGAATCACTTATTTTAATAAAAAAATAAAAAAACGCGATACAGTCCCTTTAAGCTGCTTTCACACATCCGGTTTTAGCAGTGCGGCTCAATCCGGCTCAAAAACCTATGCAACGGATGCGGCGAAAAAAACGGATCCTTTGCATAAGTTTTTCCATGCGGCCCGTCCATCCGGCATAGTCAAAAAAAAAAATAATTGAAAAAATGTAAAGTTCTAATGTTTAAATGTTTTGTTTAAATATTATTTTTTTTTTAATTGTGCAAAATATAAAAAAAAAATTAAAAAGTTTGATATTTTCCACTGTTAAACACTAGGGGGAGCAGCTTCTGAAATCCTACTGAATTTCCACTGTAGAAAAAGCTCAGATTACAGCCTGCAGTAAAGTGGGCGGAGTCTGCTCTCCTGTGTGTGATGGCACGCCTCCCCTCTCCTAATCTGAGTGTTTACAACAGATAACAGAGAAGACATGTAAGGACACAATGCACAGCCATTTTCCTGGTGACCAGAAATGTCTAAAGTGTCACCAAGGACAGCAGGAGTATCACACAGGATAGGATTAGATACACTGCTCTGCAGACAGTATCACACAGGATAGGATTAGATACACAGCTCAGCAGACAGAATCAAAGGATAGGATTAGATACACAGCTCAGCAGACAGTATCACACAGGATAGGATTAGATACACAGCTCAGCAGACAGAATCAAAGGATAGGATTAGATACACAGCTCAGCAGACAGTATCACACAGGATAGGATTAGATACACAGCTCAGCAGACAGCATCAGACAACATAGGATTAGATACGCGGCTCAGCAGACAGTATCACATGACAAGATTAGATACACAGCTCAGCAGACAGTATCACACGACAGGATTAGATACACAGCCGTACAGACAGTATCACACAGGAGAGGATTAGATACACAACCCTGCAGACAGTATCACCGGTACACACAGGTACTCACATGCAGTGGCGCGCGCGCACACACACACACACACACACACACACACACACACACACACACACCCCTGATGGGGACCTTGTGCTACACACACACACAATCACCCCTGATGGGGACCTTGTGCCACACACACACACACAATCACCCCTGATGGGGACCTTGTGCCACACACAATCGCCCCTGATGGGGACCTTGTGCTACACACACACGCACACAGCTTTATATATTAGATAAAACAAAACAACACACTTTTTCTCTAATTTCTTAACCCCCCCAAAACACCACTACAGGTCCAAAGTAATCCACACAAGGTCCCATGGAGATCCTGGCTCTGCTACATCGGAGGTCGCAGTGTGCGGTCACATTAGAAAATGTGGCAGCTCACTGCAGCTGTCAGGATTACACTGAGCTGCAGCTGTGCGCGGTGATGTCACTCTCAGTGACGTTCCCACGGTACCCCAGCTATGACCTCAGGTGAACTGATCTGAGATTAACTCATTGAACTTAGTGACCTCACCTCAGGTGAAGTCATTAAAGTCAATTTAGAAAAGAAGCGTATGGGACTCAGCACCAATGCGGTAATAATAAAACTTGAAACTTTATTCGGAATTTTTTAAAAGAAAAGTACACAGGTCATCCAAAAAAAAAAATCGCCATGCGATTTTCCAAGCGGCTTTACGCGTTTCGGACAAACAAGGGGAAATTAAAACCAGTCCTTAGTCATAAGCCATGGTATGTGAGAGGCAAAAGGTAT
Source organism: Anomaloglossus baeobatrachus (assembly GCF_048569485.1). Classification (NCBI taxonomy): domain Eukaryota; kingdom Metazoa; phylum Chordata; class Amphibia; order Anura; family Aromobatidae; genus Anomaloglossus; species Anomaloglossus baeobatrachus. Next base: position 273,124,018 of record NC_134354.1, on the reverse strand, counting down.
ATATAGCACTACAAGTATGGAAAAGAGGAAAGGCAAGCCAGGAAAACAGGAAGGGAGTTCATCTGAGAAAATGCAAATGAAAGAAGGAAGAAAATGGTATAGGAGACGGAATAAGTTAACCCTTTAGGCACCGTATATAGCAAAATATGTAATAATAAATGATACGTGAATATAACCACGAAAGGGGTGTGTATATATATATATATGTACACACACACGTGCATATATATCACAGTATATTTATATTATTATATTTTAGAAATTGTATATTCTACATTTAAGTGATACAGAAACAATGTGAGTAAATGTGAAAATATTGGGTTGAAAACATACACATCAGTTTGTTTATAATGCTTATGATTCAATTATATTTCATGATAAATTTATATATATGTTTAACACCCAATGCCATCAAATTTAGCAGCATATAGAAAAAAGAAAAAAAAAATCCCCGATGTGGGTGAATGTGACAATGTTGGGTTAAAAACATAGGTACATCAGTTTGATACTTATGATTCAATTATATTTCAGAATAAATGTATATATGTTTAACACCCAATGCCATTTTCTTCCTTCTTTCATTTGCATTTTCTCAGGTGAACTCCCTTCCTGTTTTCCTGGCTTGCCTATCCTCTTTTCCATACTTGTAGTGCTATATATACCTTTTGCCTCTCACATATCATGGCTTATGACTAAGGACTGGTTTTAATTTCCCCTTGTTTGTCCGAAACGCGTAAAGCCGCTTGGCAAATCGCATGGCGATTTTTTTGGATGACCTGTGTACTTTTCTTTTAAAAAATTCCGAATAAAGTTCCAAGTTTTATTATTACCGCATTGGTGCTGAGTCCCATACGCTTCTTTTCTACATCTATTCTGAATTACGGACCGGCCTGTCCGGGGACTGCGGGCATCCACCTTCGCCTTGAAGACTGCATATGGGTGAGCTGAAATTTCTACCATTAAAGTCAATGCCAGATTTCCTGATTAGGCTACGTGCGGATCACGTCGGACCTGCAGGGATGTTTTAGGGGTTAATAAATTGGAGAAAAAGGTTTGGTTTTTTTTTTTGTTTTTTTTTTTACTTACAGGGTTAGTAATAGGGGGTTCTCATAGACCCCTAACCATTACTAACCTCAGGCTTGATGACAGCTGTGATTTTTTTTTTGACAAGTTACAACTGCCATTAACCACTTATATTACCCTAGTTGCTACTGCACCAGGGCATTCGGGATGAGCCGGGCAAAGTGCCGGATTTGTCACAAATTGTCACATCTAAAGACTTCGGCATAAAATCACTGATGCAAAATTACTGACGTGTGAATGAGGCCTAAGTGTGCTTTACTATGATAAAAAGATTGAAAGAAATAAAACACTGGTTATATTGTAGCTTTTCCCAATAACTATATATCCATGTGCTCAATTCCTCTTGATTACACGAGTGGTCTCCGAGTGTTCACTCAAGTTTTTCCAGGAACCACAAACTTACATTGAGTGTTGTCCATGACTTGGATCATAATTAAACCATGTTTAATAGTTTGTCTCCATGTTTTCGTGTGGACCACTCAGTTCAGAAAATTACATGAACATGTCAACACCTCCATACACTATAATAGGTTTACAGATGGCTCTTCCTAACAAACAAATGTCAACAGGTGCAAACTGAACATGAAATATACTCAACTATACAACTGCACTCTGAGACGCTAAGGTATGCAAACATTGAATATAGGAATGTCGACATGCATCACTTCTAAGTAAATACATTTAAAATTGGAGACACTTGGCGCATAAAAAAAGCCAGTTGTATGTGAGCTGAGCAGCCCAGTGTCAAGGCAGGTCTTTTTGTTGGGTCTGTACCTAAATGCCTCTACCTGGGCTGAAAAGCCTCCAATTGTATGGGCGGGCAGGTTAACAGTCTATCTGTGAAAAACGTGACTTAAAGTTGCACGCAAAAAACAGACATATGAATGAGTCCTGATATTGTGGATGCATTTTTGATGTGGCAGGTTGTCTTTAATATTGCTTTATAGTGATCTAAACTGAAAATCCTAAACACCTCTAAATTGTTTTCTTTCACAGATGATGCGTTTGCCAAGAAACAGGTAAGTCTTGCTTATGTTAATGTTACCTTGTAATAACAGCATTCTGTAATTGCTACAATATGTGTACTGCAAAGTTTTGTATTGCAATAGTGCTATGTTTCGTGTATACATTTGAGCTCCTCCAATGATATGCTGACCTTCTGGTTAGGACTAAATTAACAAACTTACCACTTCTGGGCCCAGGGATGGACATTGAGCCAAGAGAAGCAGGATCCAGCTATGCTATGCTCCAATTAAAACTGGTGTATGACCAAGATGTAAGTAGTTGCGTAGCCGCAATGTTCAATACACACAGCATAATTATTTAGCACATCCAACCAAATGAAACAAAAGTGCAAATACAAACTTTGGTTGCAGTGTGGAGAATCACTGGAAGGCTAGCTGCAAAAATCTAATTGTGTAGGCCTTGTCTTATTTCTGTTCGTGTAGAGCCACATCTGCAGAGTGGTCAGTACCAGCGTAAGGACTTACTTTGTGGGCGGGGTAGGATTCGCTCCCATCCCACAAAAGAGGAGTAGCTGCCCCAGCCTCCCCCAGGTCTGTCTGTGCACTCCAGTGCTCTCTGTACTCCCTAGTGCTCTCTGTGTCCCCAGCCTCCCATAGGTGCCCTCTGTGCTCCCAGCCTCCCCCAGTTGCTGTCTGTGTCCCCAGGCTCCCCAAGAGCTGTCTGTGCCTCCAGCCTCCCAGTGCCCCCAGCGTCCCCCAGGGCTGTCTGTGCCCCCAGCGTCCCCCAGGGCTGTCTGTGCCACTCCAGCTTCCCCCAGCGCTGTCTGTGGCTCCTCAGCCATGTTTGTGCCCTAAAGCTATGTCTGTGCACCCCAGTGATGCAAATACCCCTAGTGATGTCTGTGCTGCCCAGTGATGTGCCCCCCAGTGATGTGCCCATCTGCTTCCCTAGTGACGTATATTCCTCTCAGCTCCCCACAGTGATGTATATAACCCCAGCAATGTTAGTGCCCCCACAGCTATGTCTGTGCTCCCCACCAGTGATGTATGTACCCCATAACCATGTCTATGCCCTCCAGCTTTCCTAGTGAAGTATATTCCTCCCAGCCCTCCCCAGTGATGTATTTGCCTTCAGCATCTCCTTTGATCCCTGTGCCACTCAGCCTCCCCAGTCATGTCTATGCCCCCCAACCTCCCCAGTGATGTACATTCCTCCCAATCCTCCCCTGTGATGTATATGTCCCTAGCCTTTCCGGTGAAATATAGTCCTCCCTGTGATGTATATGCCCCACTCCCTCCTGTGATATATATGCCCACAGTATCTCCTGTGATGTATATGCCCCCATCCCCTTCTGTGATGTGTGTATATATAGAAGTTCCAGCATCTCCTATGTGATGTATATACAGCAGTCCCAGCCGACTCAAACCTGGAAAAGCAGTTGTGAGAAGCCACAAGTTCAATATCTCCTAACGTCACAGCCGTACCAAAGAGAAGCAGCTCCAGCCACCACAGTGAGTTGTTTGACCAAACATAGCAGGGTAATTTTCAAGTTGATCATTTTGTGCAGCCCCCGAAGTATGGTAGAAATTTTCAAATGGCCCCCAGCAGAAAAGTTTCCCCACCCCTGGTCTATTGTATACTTTCTATTTTTATTTATTTTTTTTTTTTTTTACATTTTCAGGCTCTCTGAGACGAGGTGCAGTTTTGATGTCTCAAAGGTGCAGTTTTTTTGTGACAACAAAACTGCCGCGTGCGCATGTAGCCTCAAAGGCTGCAGACATTCAGACGGATGATAGTGAGATACAGGCAGACAGACTACCACATCACTCCGAATTTTGTGCCAACAAAAGTGGTGCAACGTGAGATCAAGAGTTCCTTTTAACCCCAGGGTGAGCAGCAAGAACAGAATAATGATGTTCCCCCAAGACATTAAGATGAAGATTCAGAGGAACAAATGACTTTGTTCATTGGTACCCCACATGGCGCATCATCTTGAGGTTCTGGTATCTGAGATTTAAAATCAATACTAAGCACTGACACCACTACTCCCTTCTTGTCATGATGTGACTGCAGGATAGTGAGGGACAGGGAGCTCCTAAACTGTACTTCATGCTAGAGGACCCTAGGCTATCCCTTACCTCAAGGTTACCCTTAATGGTGGAGATGCCTGAGTCCCGTTCCTAGTTATTCTCCTGACAAGATCTGATCTGTTGCTTACCCCCAGGGAAGGAAGAGGCAGGCGTGTGATGGTAATACAGATTGAGACAGACAGGGAAAACCAAAACTCAGACACAACGCAAATTCACCGGAACAAACAATAAGAAGCTAAGGAGAAAAGAAAATACAGGAAGATAGCAACAAAAAGACAACCAGCGTTAACACCACAACCGCTTACAGTAATAATGCACCACAACCACTAGTAAAACCAGTATAGGAAAATTATAGCTGGCAATAATGAAATAGTCCAGCCAGCATATATAGGAGGGGAGGGAGCATGACTGGTTCCCCCACACCATGTGATCAAAGAGACTAACTGGGCTCAGCACTATTGTCTACATGTGACAAGGTTCAGCAGCACTTGCATAACATGGACTCGAAGTATAAGGCTGGGGCCACACGGGGGACTAGTGCGATCCTCGCATGACATTCGGCTCACGCTGGCAGCACAGCAGGAGCCGAGTGTCATGTGAGTGTCACTGCGACTGAGGTCTGATCATGCGAATAGACCTCAGCTGCGGGGGGGGGGGGGGGGGCAGGCAGACACTCAGAAGGGGCGGGCCAGTGTTGAGGAGGGGCGGGCCGGCGCTGCGGTGTACCGTGAGTGCAGTGCAATTTTTTTTTCTCTCCTCTCGCCCCATAGACTTGAATGAGTGCGAGTGAAACCAGGAACGCATTACAGTCTCAGCATGCTCCGATTGTTTTCTCGGTCCGATAAGGGCTGAGAAAATTACCGCTCATGGGTGCTGGCACATAGGCTAATATTGGAATGAGTGGAATGCAATGTTTTATCGCATTCCACTCGCACCGATTTTCATGCCGTGTGTCTTAGGCCTAAGCGTGTGACTAATTGTAGACGTGTGCCTAATCCGGACCTGTGTGTGGGTGATCTGGTGTGGTTGTCCACTAGAAACATCAAGCTTAAAGTACCATCTGTTAAGTTAGGTCCTCGGTTCATCTGTCCATTCAAAATTACTGCTGTCATCAGCTGTTGGCTTTCCGTCTGGTCTCAGCAGCTTTATATAATTACAGAATGTTTTCCACAAATCTCTATTAAAGAAATTTGTGGGATCAGGAACTCCTCTACCCTTCCACCTCCGGTGTTGGTTGACAAATTGCTGGAGTTTCAGGTAACGAGAATTATAGATTCTCGGGTCGTTCCTCGTTCTTTACAGTACTTGGTTCACTGGCAGGGTTATGGTTCTGCGGAGAGGACTTAAGTATCTGCCTCTTATATCCATGCGGAGCATCTGGTTAGCGCTTTTCATCGCCGTCATCCGGAGAGATGGTCCTGATGGTACAGAGGCCTTTCGTAGAGGGAGGGTTACTGTCACACAGTGTTGGGCTCTAAACTTGCCAAGTGTCATGGCGGTATTAGACGCTGTTCAAATTACAGACTCTGACCCTCCAAGCTATGCTTTCTCTGGTGTGTCGACCAGCTGTGTGCTCATTAGTAATCGGACTAGCAGGAGTTAATTTTACTGGTTACCTTTTGGATCACATGTTGTGGGAGACCTAATACAGGTACTCCCCTGTCATGCTAGATAAGGGGATCTACCAAGCAAGCGGCGAAAGGTAAGGGAAGGGGAACCCTGCATAGAGAAGGGGGAGACCCCTGACGAAACCTACAGGTGGTCCTTGTTGTCCCTTACTAGATGGGTCCTTGATAGGTTCCATACATGTGCGCCGAGCCAGATACCTGCCCCTAGGTGTACCTAATACTGGATCCTAAATAGAGAATGGGTGTTATGAGAACGTCGTCAACCCACTAAATGCTAAAAGAAGCCAACAGGGGGACAAACTGGGGAAAAAAAAAAAGCATGAACTACTTATCCACAGATGACACAGGCAGGAGTTCAGCAAGCTTCAGCAACGATAATACACATGAGAGAAAGCCACCTGCTTGCAAGTAGCGCTAGAATGAACATAAAAATATCACCAGCACCAGTTCAGGGAAGAAGGGAATATTTAAGCACCAAGAGAATACTGATGATCAGCAGCTGGGCTGAAGGCGGGGTCCTGCTGGGTCCAAAAGGGGGAGAGATGAAAATGCAGCAGGAAGCTACTTATTACAATGAATAGTGACAGCAGGAACAGTAGAAATTCGAGGAACATTTTGCACAGCCAAACGCTGTGACCTCATACAGCTAGAAAGCATATGACTATGCCACCCGTGACACACCCATGACATCCCCGCCTTTATAAAATAGAGGGATCTGTTTTCTCATGCCAACTATAGATTTCCCTAACCTGTTCCGTGTGCTGTTGTGTTCCTGTTGCTGGTGATTTTACTGTGTGCTGTGGAAATCCTTTTGCAATACTGTTGTGCAGGTGCGAGGATAAGTCAAAGACTGCCCGTGCATGTGCACTACAATACTTTCATGAGTCCTCAGTAGGGCAGATCAAAGTGCTCATGTGCAGGAGCGCATTGGTGGCATCTGTGTGGATGATGTAGGCTGCGTCATCAACACTAGGCTGGGCCAGACCCGAACCCAGCTACACCCATTGTCCCGACCGCCCCCTAGGTGAGTATAATAAAAGTATTTTTTACATTATACAGAGGGCACTTATATACAGTATTCTAGAATGCTATAGATAAGCTCACTGGTGCTAACCGCAGCTTATAGGAGAAAAACCTGGTGGCGGGTTCTCTTCAACACCACAATTGTTCACAGCAATATTGTACTACAACCCCTAGTAAGTCTAGATCACAACACCTCACCAGGCCAGTATAGAGAAGCTATAGTTGGTATTAATGGAAGAGTCCAGCCAGCATATATAGGAGGAGTGTGAATGTGACTGGCTGCCCCATAGCATATGATCAAAGGAGACGAACAAGCAGCCCAGCAGAGATTTACTTGGTAGTCTGTCTGTCAACCTCAAAAGTCTGTGGGTCGACACCCAAGTCTGCCTGTGCTAATTAGTGATGAGCGAGTATGCTTGTTACTACTCGGTACTCGCACGAGTATTACTGTACTCGGGCTACTCGGCGGGTACCGAGTAATCTCGCGATACTCGTGCTGTACTCGTGGTCTTCATGTTGGCGCTCTTTTTAGAGCCAGCCCTTATGCAGGGATTGGCTGGCAGACCACTGCAATGCCACAGCCCTGTTACTTGTGGAATTGCAGTAATTGGCCGGCCCTAACAGAATGACCGTGCCTTTAGCCCGACACTTCCCCGCTCGGCTACGGCCCCTCCCGCACTCCACTCCGCGTGTATATATATATGCACGCTTACACACACATGCACGTTTTTTTTTTTTTAATTTACAGTTTTCTGGTTTCTACATGCTGCCGGGGGTCATTTCAGAATAATACTCGGGTCTCCCATATTATAACATTGGGCTCGGTGCTCGGGCCGAGTACACGAGTATCTTGGGATGCTCGGCCCGAGCCTCGAGCACCCGAGCTTTTTAGTACTCGCTCATCACTAGTGCTAATCTCAGACATCAGAGAAGTTAACAGGCAGATTGCCCAGAATCTAGTCTCCACAGATCATGACAGTTGGCGATGTTTGTAAAAACCTCATTGTGACACCTACGTCTTCTTACAATTTTTGCTGTCTTACTAGGCTGGAAGATCTTCCCAACTATAGATCTGGATGGGATACCATGCCCGTTAAGGGAAACTCCTTGTATCGAAAATGTAAGTTCAAGCTCCTGATAAAGGTGTTCTGGAGTCTGTTTATTTATAAAATAATTAATGGTACTGTGTTGTAATAAATATATTTAAAGAGGTAGTCTGGCAGCTAAAATGTCCTTCCTAAATATCTATACACATTAACCAGTTTTCTAATTAGCTTTATTATGTAATACCCTACACTTCTCCCTATCCTGCTGGTCCCTAAATGTTTTGTTTTTTACTTCACTTCCAGTGACTCTCTCAAACGAGACGTCCGAGGAAGCTGAGGCTGCACTCACTCCCTGCAGGGTTTTTTGCCTCTCCTGGAACAGGATGGCATCAGGGTGCAGCACTGCAGTTACTGTAGTTTCTTGTATTATCGCCATTTGAAGATGTCCTTAATTCATGGTGATAGATGCGAAGAGATGAGTGCAACGCCGGCATTCTGCTTACGTCATGCCCGCTAAGGCTACTTTCACACATCCGGTTTGAGCCGTGCGGCTCAATCCGGCTGTGAAACCTATGCAACGGATGCGGCGAAAACACCGCATCCTTTGCATAAGGCTACTTTCACACATCTGGATTTTTGCTCTGCGGCACAATACGGCGTTCTGCAGAAAAACCGCAACCGGCTTTTGTAACGCCGGTTGCGTTTTTTTTTTGCATAGACTTACATTAGTGCCGTATTGTGCCGCAGGGGTTTGCGTTCGGTCCGGTTTTTGCCGCATGCGGCAGATTTAGCCGATGCGGCGGCCGGATAGAACGTTCCCTGCAACGTTTTTAGCTCCGGCAAAAAAAAATGCATCGCGCCGCATCCGGCCGCTGTGGTGCATTTTCAATGCATGCCTATGGATGCCGGATGCGGCGCGATGCGGAAAAAAACGCATTCGGCCGCCGCATGCGTTTTTTCCACTGCACTTGCTCAATAGCGTGCCGCAACCGGAAAAAAACGGACCGACCGCATGTAAAAACTTATGCAAAGGATGCGGTGTTTTCGCCGCATCCGTTGCATAGGTTTCACAGCCGGATTGAGCCGCACGTTTTTACATGCGGTCGGTCCGTTTTTTTCCGGTTGCGGCACGCTACTGAGCATGCGCAGTGGAAAAAAACGCATGCGGCGGCCGGATGAGGTTTTTTTTCCGCATCACGCAGCATCCGGCATCCATAGGCATGCATTGAAAATGCGCCGCAGCGGCCGGATGCGTCTCGATGCGGTTTTTTTTGCCGGAGCAAAAAACGTTGCAGGGAACGTTCTATCCGGCCGCCGCATCGGCTACATCTGCCGCATGCGGCAAAAACTGGACCGAACGCAAGCCCCTGCGGCACAATACGGCACTAATGTAAGTCTATGCAAAAAACCCCGCAACCAGCGTTACAAAAGCCGGTTGCGGTTTTTCTGCAGAGCGCCGTATTGTGCCGCAGAGCAAAAATCCGGATGTGTGAAAGTAGCCTAAAGCGACTGTGAAAGTAGATGATGTCAAGAAGTGAGGGACACAATCGTGCCTTCACACAAATCATTGTCATGGGGTGATGACAGAAGCAGTCAGTGACACCAGTGCTGCTCTCTGTCAATTCATTTAAGGGCGACGCTCAAAGCTGTGGGTCTGTGCTCGTGTCACTCACTGCTTCTATCTCTGTCCCATGACTAGGTCTTCTTGCATTGAAGCTAAAACGGTGGCAGAAATAAAAGCAGAGAGTGCTTACTCTTAGCTCACCTCCCCACAGCGTCTATCTCCATGGATCCTGAAAATATTCAGAGTAACATCTCATGTCCAGAAAAACTACAAGCGGCTCCAGGGAGAAAATGAATGTATACCCTCCCTGCAGCTGCTGAGTTCTAGTCATTTAAGGGGAGCGGTGCAGAGAGTGGTTACAGTCAACACTCATACATGAAAAGGGCTGTAATCACTTCCCGACACTTTGATTGATGGGTAGCGCTGAACATAAGCTGCAGAGCAGGCTGTCAATCAAAATTCTGGGGAGCGATCACAGCTGTGCTCACTGTATATTGAGTGAGAATTATAATCGCTTCTTGCATTTGCCCGCACTTCCAGTTAGGCAGGTAGGCATGATTTTAACACCTGTATGTCCTTGGCCATGTCTTTCCCTTTAATGCGGGCTCGCAAACATGTGCGGCTTATTACAGGCTCGGGTGGACCTCTGTTAACCCATTAAATCGCCCTGTCAAACTCTGACAGCGCAATCTAACATGCCCTGACGAAAACACGGGGCACCAATGAGTTGCCATGAGAGCGGGGGGTCAGATGATGACCCCTGTTGCTACCATGACGTGTTTTGTTGTGAATGCCGGCACGGTGCCGGAACTCACAGGAGAACAATATTTCTCCTGATCAGAGGGATGCCAATGCATTGCTCTGATCAGGAAAAGTGCTTGGACAGTGTAGCCATAAAGTTCCCTAGGGGGACTAGTAAAAAACCCTAATCCCCCAGGCGATTTTTTTCCATTTTTCGTTTTTTTTCCTCCCCTTCTTCCAAGAGCCATAACTTTTTTTTTTTGTAGTATTGCCATATGAGAGCTTATTTTTGTCGGAAGAGTTGTACTTTTGAATACTATTACTATATAGTGTACTGGAAAAGTGAAAAAAAAAGTGTGGTGATATTTAAAAAAAAATGTCCTATGGTTTTTGGGGTCTTTTATTTACCGTGTTCACTATAGGGTAAAACCGATGTGTCCGTATGATGCCTTTGTTCGGTATGAGTTTTTAGATACCAAACATGTATATTTTTATCTAAGGGGTGAAAAAAAATTCAGAACTTTGTCTAAAAAAAAGAATTGTGCTTCGGTCACCATTTTCCGAGACCAAAGTGTTCTCATTTTTCAGGATTTGGGGCTCATTGACGGCGTATTTTTTTGCATCTTGAGCTGGCGTTTTTAATTATACCATTTTTGTGCAGATGCTACATTTTAATCGCCTGTTATAGCATTTTAAAAAAATGTTGCCTTTTCGAAAAAAAAAAAATTCTCTCCATGTCATCTACCGATCATATTAATTGAGGTTATATTTTGATAGCTTGGGCATTCATTGCTGAACTCAGCAATACCAAATATGTGTACATATTTTTTTATCTGTTTTGTTTTAAATGGGCGCGAAAGGGGGATAATTTTAACTTTTATTTGTTTTTTTTTTTTAATTTTCTCATTTTTAAAAACGTTTTTACATTTTTAATTCATTTTACTAGTCCTCCTAGAGGAGTTTGTCTGCACAGTCTAATTGCCTGGGCATGTTTGCTGATCAGAGCAGCATCGCTCTGATCAGCAGAAATGCTGATCTGTGAGTGCCGAGGGCTCAGTCTGCTTCCACAGGAAGTGAGTCATGGCAGCCTCAGGGGTCATCAGCTGACCCCTCGTTACCATGACAGCACATTGGTGCCCCCGTGATCGTGCTGTGGGGCCATCAATGGCGGGGGGAACAGCGCAATCCCCGCACGGCCTTTTAAATCACGCTTACAGTATTTGACAGAGCAATCTAAGGGGTCTCCAATCCTGTTAGCCACACATGTCTGCTGCTCAGATCATCAGACATGTGCGGGTATTACAGCGGTCTTGCCTTGATCGTAAATCGGATTAAAATGAAGGAAAATAAAGTTTTCCTGGATGCAGCATGTCCTCTCCTGCGGGTCCATGAGTGCTCTCTGCAGGAGACCACAGCTGCTCGTGCCCACAATCAAGGTCCGGGCCCTTGCGGTTTTTCTCTCTGTGCTCCCTGCGGAGAACACTCGCAGCTCCACAGCAATAAAATGCCACTGTGCTAGTACTTCAGAAACCAGCGTTTTGGCAGTCAAAACACTCTGCATCCAAAACGCTGTGAACACTGATTGTGGGCACAAAGTGTTATAAACACCCCCCCCCCACACATTTGGTATCGCCGCATTCAGAAATATCCGAGCTATCAAAATATAAAATCAATTACTCTAATCAGTAACAGTGTAGCGTCTCGAGAAAAAAAAAAATCAAAACGCCAGAATTACGTTTTTTTTTCTGGTCACCGCTAGCGCTGGGCGGACTCACAGAAAACCGGGAACCCTGCTAAATTTAAAAAAAACAAAAAAAAAAAAACCCGGATTCAGTCCGGAATCTGGTACTTATATAAGTCTATGGGAACCAGAATCCGGAGATTAAAATGTTGGTAGAACGCATAGGGAGGTAGTAGTGCGCGCAGTATACTCACCGAACCTACGTTATGGCGGCAAGCTGCTTCCAGGTCACGCTTTCCCTTCCGAAGCCGACAATTAACCCTCATTGTATATTCACTGCTTTCCTCGCCCAACGGCGCGTGTAATTGGTTGCAGTTAGACGTTACCCCCACCCTGAGTGTCAGCGTATCAGCTGACTGCAACCAATCACATGTGCCAGGACGGCCGGTGGGCGCGGAAAGCAGTGCAAATGTCTGCGGGTGAGTATTGTGCTATAAAAATAAAAAAAAAAAAAACAATTGTTGTAGGGTCCCCATATTCTGATACCAGCACAGATACAGCCCATGGCTGCAGCTCCCGGCTGTCAGGCATTATCATGGCTGTGTATCAAATATAGGCCGGAGTCACACTTGTGTGAGTCTCTCATCGCATCACCCGGCTGCCCACACTCTCCTGATAGGAGCGTGCAACTGCATGAAATGCATGCAGCCGACCCGCTAGTGTGCGGCTGCAAGGTGATGCGATGCTAGACTCGCGCAAGTGTGACTCCGGCCTTAGGATGCAATCCTACGACTCATATGACTTGCACAAGTATCGGATCGCATCACCCGGCAGCCGTCATTCTTCTTACTGGAGCATGCATCCTCATGTATTTCTATACATCTGCACACTCGTGTGCGGCTGCCAGATGATGAGATGCGACATACAGCTCGTGTGAGTGCACCGTAAGGCCGGAGTCACATACTTGTGCGAGTCTCGCATCACATCACCCGGCAGTCACACACTCTTCTGACAGGAGCGTGCATCTGCATGTAATTCTATGCAGCTGCACGCTCGTGTCCGGAGAGTGTGTGACTGCCAGGTGATGCGATGCGAGACTCGTGTGAGTCATATGGTTCTTGTGAGCGCACCGTAAGGCCGGGGTCTCACTTGCGCAAGTCTCGCATCCCATCACCCGGCACGGCCTGACGCTCTCCAGAAATGAGCGTGCAGCTGCATAGAAATACTGTACAAGCAGCCGACTCACTCCTGTTAGGACAGTGTGTGCGGCCGTGCCGGGTGACGCAATACAAGAGTCGTGCAAGTCCCTCACAAGTGTGACTTCAGCCTAAGAAGAACCGCATGAGACTTTTTTTAAAATTTAAATAAATAATTTTTTAAAAAAAAGCCGACGTGTGGTCCCCCCTTAGTTTTGATACCCAGCCAAAATAAAGCCCAACAGCTAGGGCTGTATTCTCAGGCTGGGAGGACCAGCCTAAAAATATCAGCCTCCAGCTGCCCGGAATTGTTGCATCCATTAGTTGTGACAAGCCTGTACCTTTAAAGGCTCGTCCCAATTGGCCTGGTGCGGTGGCAGTCAGGGTAATGAGGGGTTAATAACAGTGGTGACTGGATGCAGGGAGACGTGTCACACAGGCTGGGGGCGTGTCTGACTGCAACCAATCACAGACGCCCGGCCGGTGGACGGGGAAAGCCGCATATGAAATGAACGGCACAGGGAGGCCGCAGGAGCAGTGTACAGCAGCACAAGAGCAGCGTACAGCAGCACAAGAGCAGCGTACAGCCGGCCGGAGCCTCGGTAAGTATGAAGGTTTTTTTTTTTATTTTTTTGAGATCCAGATCAAACAGCCGGAATCCTGGGCCAGGGTCCGCCACAACTTTGAAACCGCGCGGATCCGGACTTTTAGAGTCCAGGTCCGCTCAGCCCTGGTCACCACAACATTGCAGTAAAATGCAATAACCGGCGATCAAAACATTGCATCTTTCCAAAAATAGTATAATTAAACATGTCAGCTCAAGACACAAAAAATAAGCCATCATAGAGCCCCAGATTCAGAAAAATGAGAACGCTACTGGTCTCAGAAAATGGCGACAAAAGTGCAATGTGTTTATTTTTGGGTTTTTTTCCAGCATTTTTTGAATTTTTTTTTCCAGCATTTAGGCTGGTTTCACACTACGTCTTTTTAACATCCGTCCTTAACGTTATTTTAGCGGACAAGCGGATCCAGTGCAAATGCGTTTTCATTTCAATGCATTTGCAATGGACTCGCGTTAACATCCGTTCACCTGCGTTTGCGTGCGTTATAGTGAGGATCCAGTGACTTGCAGTTTTTTAACATGTTTCAAAAACGCTACTTGTAGCGTTTTTGAGCTCCGTCCAAATACTGCAAATTGCTGGATCCTGACTATAACGCACGCAAACGCAGGTGAACGCTGGCGTGCTGATAGACAGGATCCTGCTTTTGTACTGAGCATGCCCAGAAAGTACTGAGCATGCCCAGAACCAGTCTCGCGTGATCTGTCTCTCTCTCTACTCCCTCCCTCACCCTCTCTCTCTCTCTATCTCTGTCTTTCCCCCTTCCTCCCCTTCCTCTCTCTCCCACCTGAGAGCTGCGGACACTCGTAACCAAGGTAAATATCGCGTAACCACTTCTCTTAGTTACCCGATGTTTACGTTGGTTACGCGTGCAGGCAGCCCTGCTCCTAGCAGCTGCAGACACTCGTAACCAAGATAAATATCGGGTATCCAAGGCCGATGTTTACCTTGGTTACCAGCGTCTGCAGCTGTCAGAAGCCTCCTCCCAGTCTAGCTCCCCTCACTCCCGATCACATGACTCCAATGCCCGCCCCTAAACATCCAGTGCAGGATCCTGCAAAATAACATATGCGTTTGCATACGTTATTTGCTGTAAAAGCAGGATCCGTACTTCCGCTAAAAAAACGTTTTCAGCGGATGTTAAAAAGACGTAGTGTGAAACTAGCCTTAGATAAAAGTAAAGTTATACATGTTTGGAATCTATGAACTCGTACTGACCTGAGGAATCATAATGCCAGGTTTTGCAACTTCACCGCACTTGGAATTTTTTTCCCATTTTCCAGTACAATATGGGGCATAATGAATGGTGTCGTTCAAAAGTGCAACTCGTTCAGCAAAAGATAATCCCTCATATGGCTATATTGAGGGACAAATAATGAAGTAATGGCTCTTGGAAGAAAGGGAGGGAAAAACAAAAATGGAAAATCGCCCGGGGGTGAAAGGGTTAATACTATTTATCAGTAGATTTACCTATATTTTCATGCATACAGCATTTCTGGGCATGACATGTTTTATTTAAAATACACAATTTTCTTGCACAAATACAGTTGATAGATCCTAGTGGTTTCTAAGCTGGTGACGTTTCTAGAAGCTGATGTGCACTATTTGCACTGTGGATCTGATTACTAGAACTTTTGTGCTAGGGTAAAAACCAATTCACTGTTTTTGTTTTTTTTTTGTTTTGTTTTTTAACCCCATTTTCGCTTTCCTGACGAAGCCAATTTTTTTCAATTCTGACCAATGTTACTTTTGAGGTAATCAGGAACGCTTTAATATATTCCTGTGAGTCTGAGAATGTTTGTTTTTTTTCTTGACATATTGTTCAGTGGAACCTTGGTTTATGAGAACAATCCATTCTGGGAGTGTGATTGTAAACCAAGTTACTCGTCTAGCAAAGCAAAATTTCCCATAGGAAATAATGCAAGCTCAGACAATTCGTTCCACAACTTGTTCAATGTCCCATCTTGGTCCCCTATTGTGCCATTCCACACATGCACGAACCCACACACACACACACACACATTATGCTCACCTTACCTTCCGTTCTCAACATCGGCACAGTCATCTACCAGAATATTTTAGAGCACTTCATGCTTTTCTCTGCCGACAAGCTTTTTGGAGATGGAAATTTCATTTTCCAGCAGGACTTGCTACCTGTCCACACTGCCAAAAGTACCAATACCTGGTTTAATAACCACAGTATCACTGTGCTTTATTGGCCAACAAACTCACCTGACCTAAACCCCATAGAGAATCTCTGGTATATTATCAAGAGGAAGATGAGTGACACCAGACCAACAATGCAGACGAGCTGAAGGCTGCTATCAAAGCATCCTGGGCTTCCATAACACTTCAGCAGTGCCACAGGCTGATCGCCTCCATGCCACGCCGCATTGATGCAGTAATTCATGCAAAAGGAGCCCCGACCAAGTATTGAGAGCATTTACTGTACAGACTTTTAAGTAGGCCAACATTTCTGACTTTCAAATCATTTTTTAGCTGGTCTTATATAATATTCTAATTTTCTGCGATAATGACTTTTGGGTTTTCATTGGCTGTAAGCCATAATCATCAACATTAATAGAAATAAACACTTGAAATAGATAATTCTGTGTCTAATGACTATATAATATATATGTTTCCCTTTTTGTATTGAATTAATGAAGTAAATTAACTTTTTGATGATATTCAAATTTTTTGAGATGCACCTGTATGTGTCCAGAGAGGGGAGTGTCCTCCAGCAGATACCTATAACTTAACGATAACTCTTTCATCTGTGACGTCGGGTTGTGCGGCATTGTGAGGAGTGCTGAGGGTTGTGAGACTATAATCTCTTTTTTTCCTTTAAGAAATGCGGTATTTATAAATATTTATAGAAGTCTTTATATAGGATGTGGTATTTCTCTGTAATTGCAATGAAGGGAGACAGTATCTCTCCCTCATATAGGTCTCCGATCATTGTGATCCCCAGGGATCTCCGATTCTGGATCTGGAGGTCTGGGATGCAATATTCCAAGGTCTCCACAGGGGCCTTAGAGAGCACCACCTTTTATAGAGCTCAGATTACTCAGTACACCCCACACCCTCAAGGCAGCGTCCATCATTGGCGAGACACGCAGCTTTCTATTAGGTTGGACAGGGCGCAGGAATAAAAGAAAGATGCCACATTTGAGGTTCAATTAAGTATCTCCTGATCTCTAAACAGTGCCTGTCGTTATTATTCCACATAAAGTGTATTTGCTCTGTGGTATCTCACCACTAAGGTGCATCCAGGCCTCTTTTTGTCATGGGGATATATAAAAGGTCTGCTCTGACTCTTGTTTCTCTTGCCAGATATACTTCATTATGATGGATTGTATTTCTTTGAGCATTTTATGGGGAAAGCAATGCGTAGATTGCAGAATAGAAATAATACTTGGAGGAGTATGAACATTTTACTGGATGCAACTCTTAGCCAGGACATGTCGTGTTGTCTCATGAGCAGCAGATCTGCTTTCATCTTTTTTCTTAGTTCCTCATAATATAGTAAAAGCATTTTATCTGAGGAGGGGGCTAGTTGGATTCCCAGATACATTACACTTTCATTGTCCCACTTGAAAGGATATTTAGTTTTGAGATCCGCAGGGTATGAGACAGAGGGTATTAAGGTTAAAACTTGACACTTAGGTTTAATTTATAGTACGAGACCTTAGTGAGGGAATCTATTACTTCCATGGCTGTAGCTATCGATTCTGTGGGGTTGGTGAGGGCTAAAATATCATTGGCAAACAGTCCAATTTTGTGTTCTGATTTCTTCGGCGCTCCATTGGGAGACCCAGACGATTGGGTGTATAGCACTGCCTCCGGAGGCCACACAAAGCATTACACTAAAAAGTGTAAGGCCCCTCCCCTTCTGGCTATACACCCCCCGTGGGATCACGGGCTGCTCAGTTTTCAAGCTTTGTGCGAAGGAGGTCAGACATCCACGCATAGCTCCACTGTTTAGTCAGCAGTAGCTGCTGACTATATCGGATGGAAGAAAAGAGGGCCCATACTAGGGCCCCCAGCATGCTCCCTTCTCACCCCATTCCTATTGGCGGTGTTTGTTAAGGTTGAGGTACCCATTGTGGGTACGGAGGCTGGAGCCCACATGCTGCTTTCCTTCCCCATCCCCCTGAGGGGCTCTGAGGAAGTGGGATCTTACCGGCCCCCAAGCCCTGAGGCCGGGCTCCATCCACAGACCCGTAGAACCTGCTGGATACGGAGCTGGGTACCGTTCAGGGACAAGGCCCTGCAACATTCAGGTACTCTGTGTCCCCGTATGGACAGGCCGCGCACACTCCAGCCTTGCTGGGTGTGCTAGTGCGCCGGGGACAGCGCTGCGCGCTGGGGTTACAGTCACTGCAGTTTCTCTGAGGGACTTTATGTGTTGGGAACTGCCGCGCCGGCCGCCCCTGGAGCGGCGGCGCGGCTGAGACTTGTGGTGCGCCGGGGACTTAGCGCCGACCGTGCTTTTACGACGGCGGCGCTTATAAATCTAGTCCCCGGCTTTTGCGGCCTAGCTCCGCTTCGTTCCCGCCCCCACCCTGTCAATCAGGGCAAGGGAGAGACGCTGTACGATAGTCAGCGCCGAGGGCTGGAGTCTTATTTACATACTCCAGCCCTCTCACTAGGCACAGTGGGACGCAGGTTTCCCGCACTTTGTCTGCACACGCCCAGGGCCCGCCCCTCTCCACAGGACGCCGGCAGCCATTCCTACATGCAGTCTGGCTGGAGAACGGACACAGGCTCTGGGAGACCCAGACAAGGGATTTCTGGCGACCACACACCCGCGTTAAGCGGGCGGTAAGCAGCACATTAGTGCTGGCCCCACTAGTGCCACAGTGTTATATTGGTGTATTTTTTTCTCTATACCATATATATATATATATATATATATATATATATATATATATATATATATATATATATATATATATATATATATATATATATATATATATATATATATATATATATATATATATTGCACTGTACGGTCGCTTCTTGGCTGTATACCCTATATTGCTCTGAGGAGACGACAACATGTCATCCGCAAAACGCAAGGGTGCCAAGACACAGGCTGTATACGCTGCTTGTGCCGCTTGTGGGGCTGATCTACCGGCAGGTTCCAAGGACCCCCATTGTGTGCAATGTTCGGTCCCTGTGCCACTTCGTCAGCCGGAGCCTATGGTGGTAGTGGCCCAGGCAAAGTCACCGGTGAACCCTGTCCCGGTGACGGGGACAGAGTTTGCAGTTTTTGCTGACAAGATGTCTGTCACTATGACAAAAATCCTAGAGACCTTGCAGTCCAGGCCGGTCACTCAGACCATGGACACTGCTGCGTCAATGTTCCCCGGTCCCCCTCAGTTGGAGTTAATCCGTGCTTCAAGGGGGTCCCAGGCATCTCAGGCTGAAGGCTCTGACTCAGATGACAGTCCCAGGCAGCCTAAGCGAGCTCGCTGGGAGAGACCCTCCACGTCATCACGCGGATCAGGGTCTCAGCGAGAAGAGTCTCTGCATGATGAGACAGAGGAAGGTGATCAGGAGTCTAATCCTGAGACCGCTCTCAATCTGGATACTCCTGATGGTGACGCCATGGTAAATGACCTTATAGCGGCCATCAATAGACTGTTGGATATTTCTCCCCCAGCCCCTTCAGCAGAAGAGGCAGCTGCACAGCAGGAGAAGTTCCATTTCAGGTATCCCAAGCGTAAACTGAGTACTTTTCTGGACCACGCTGACTTCAGAGAATCAGTCCAGAAACACCATGCTTATCCAGACAAGCGTTTCTCCAAACGTCTTAAGGATACACGTTATCCCTTCCCTCCTGACGTGGTCAAACGCTGGACCCAGTGTCCAAAGGTGGATCCCCCAATCTCCAGGCTTGCGGCTAGATCCATAGTTGCAGTGGAGGATGGGGCTTCACTTAAAGATGCCAATGACAGACAGATGGACCTTTGGTTGAAATCTGTCTATGAAGCTATCGGCGCGTCGTTTGCTCCAGCATTCGCGGCCGTGTGGGCACTCCAAGCTATTTCAGCTGGTCTGGCACAGGTGGACTCTATCATACGTCCAGCAGTGCCGCAAGTGGAGTCCTTAATTTCGCAAATGTCTGCGTTTGCGACCTATGCTATCAACGCTGTCCTGGACTCTACGAGCCGTACCTCAATGGCGTCTGCCAACTCGGTGGTTTTGCGCAGAGCCTTGTGGTTAAAAGAATGGAAAGCGGATTCTGCTTCCAAAAAATGTTTAACCAGCTTGCCACTATCTGTAGACAGACTGTTTGGTGAGCAATTGGCTGAAATCATTAAACAGTCCAAGGGTAAAGACTCCTCCTTACCCCAGCCCAGATCAAGCAAACCTCAACAAAGGAGGTGGCAGTCGAGGTTTCGGTCCTTTCGAGGCTCTGGCAAGGCCCAATTCTCCTCGTCCAAAGGGACTCAGAAGGAGCAAAGGGGCTCAGATTCCTGGCGGGCTCACTCACGCCCCAAGAAAGCAACCGGAGGAACTGCTTCCAAGGCGGCTGCCTCATGACTTTCGGCCTCCTCCCTCCGCATCCTCGGTCGGTGGCAGGCTCTCCCGCTTTTGCGACATTTGGCTGCCACAGGTCAAGGACCGGTGGGTAACAGACATTTTGTCTCACGGGTACAGGATAGAGTTCAGTTCTCGTCCTCCGCCTCGGTTCTTCAGAACTTCCCCACATCCCGACCGAGCAGATGCTCTTCTGCAGGCGGTGGGCTCACTAAGAGCAGAAGGAGTGGTGATCCCTGTTCCTCTTCAGGAACAAGGGCAAGGTTTTTACTCCAATCTCTTCGTGGTTCCAAAAAAGGACGGCTCGTTCCGTCCTGTTCTGGACCTAAAGCTGCTCAACAAGCATGTGAACGCCAGGCGGTTCCGGATGGAATCCCTGCGCTCCGTCATTGCCTCAATGTCTCAAGGAGATTTCCTTGCATCAATAGACATCAAAGATGCGTATCTCCACGTGCCGATTGCTACAGAGCACCAACGTTTTCTACGTTTTGTGATAAGAGACGAACATCTCCAGTTCGTAGCTCTGCCATTTGGTCTGGCGACGGCCCCACGGGTTTTCACCAAGGTCATGGCGGCAGTGGTAGCAGTCTTGCACTCCCAGGGACACTCGGTGATCCCTTACTTGGACGATCTACTTGTCAAAGCACCCTCTCAAGAGGCATGCCAACACAGCCTGAATGTTGCGCTGGAGACTCTCCAGACTTTCGGGTGGATCATCAACTTTTCAAAGTCAAATCTGTCACCGACTCAATCACTAACGTACCTTGGCATGGAGTTTCATACTCTCTCAGCGGTAGTGAAACTTCCGCTGGACAAGCAGCGGTCACTACAGACAGGGGTACAGTCTCTCCTTCATGGTCAGTCGCACTCCTTAAGGCGCCTCATGCACTTCCTAGGGAAGATGGTGGCAGCAATGGAGGCAGTCCCGTTTGCACAGTTTCATCTGCGCCCACTTCAATGGGACATTCTCCGCCAATGGGACGGGAAGTCAACTTCCCTGGACAGGAAAGTCTCCCTTTCCCAGACGGCCAAGGACTCTCTGCAATGGTGGCTTCTTCCCACCTCATTATCACAGGGAAGATCATTCCTACCCCCATCCTGGGCAGTGGTCACGACAGACGCGAGTCTGTCAGGGTGGGGAGCAGTTTTTCTCCACCACAGGGCTCAAGGGACGTGGACTCAGCAGGAGTCCACCCTTCAGATCAATGTTCTGGAAATCAGGGCAGTGTATCTTGCCCTACTAGCCTTCCAGCAGTGGCTGGAAGGAAAGCAGATCCGAATTCAGTCGGACAACTCCACAGCGGTGGCATACATCAACCACCAAGGAGGGACACGCAGTCGGCAAGCCTTCCAGGAAGTCCGGCGGATTCTGATGTGGGTGGAAGCCACGGCCTCCACCATATCCGCAGTTCACATTCCCGGCATAGAAAACTGGGAAGCAGACTTCCTCAGTCGCCAGGGCATGGACGCAGGGGAATGGTCCCTTCACCCGGACGTGTTTCAGGAGATCTGTCGCCGCTGGGGAATGCCGGACGTAGACCTAATGGCGTCTCGGCACAGCAACAAGGTCCCAACCTTCATGGCGCGGTCTCGCGATCAAAGAGCTCTAGCGGCAGACGCCTTAGTGCAAGATTGGTCGCAGTTCCAGCTACCCTATGTGTTTCCCCCTCTGGCACTCTTGCCCAGAGTGCTACGCAAGATCAGATCCGATTGCCGCCGCGCCATCCTCGTCGCCCCAGACTGGCCGAGGAGGTCGTGGTACCCGGACCTGTGGCATCTCACGGTCGGCGAACCGTGGGCGCTACCAGACCGGCCAGACTTACTGTCACAAGGGCCGTTTTTCCACCTGAATTCTGCGGCCCTGAACCTGACTGTGTGGCCATTGAGTCCTGGATCCTAGCGTCTTCAGGATTGTCTCAAGGGGTCGTTGCCACCATGAGACAAGCTAGGAAACCCACGTCTGCTAAGATCTATCACAGGACGTGGAAGATTTTCTTATCCTGGTGCTCTGCACAAGGAGTATCCCCCTGGCCATTCGCGTTACCTACTTTTCTTTCCTTCCTGCAATCTGGGTTGGAAAAGGGCTTGTCGCTCGGCTCCCTTAAAGGGCAAGTCTCGGCACTATCCGTGTTTTTTCAGAAGCGTCTAGCACGACTTTCTCAGGTGCGCACGTTCCTGCAGGGGGTTTGTCATATCGTCCCTCCGTACAGGCGGCCGTTAGATCCATGGGATCTAAACAGGGTACTAGTTGCTCTCCAGAAGCCGCCCTTCGAGCCTCTGAGGGATGTTTCACTTTCTCGTCTCTCACAGAAAGTGGCCTTTCTAGTGGCGGTCACATCTCTTCGGAGAGTGTCTGAGCTAGCAGCGCTGTCATCCAAGGCTCCCTTCCTGGTGTTCCACCAGGACAAGGTAGTGCTGCGCCCCATTCAGGAGTTTCTCCCTAAGGTGGTATCCTCTTTTCATCTTAATCAGGATATCTCCTTGCCTTCCTTTTGTCCTCATCCAGTTCTTCGGTATGAAAAGGATTTACATTTGTTAGATCTGGTGAGAGCACTCAGAATCTACATTTCCCGCACGGCGCCCCTGCGCCGCTCGGATGCACTCTTTGTCCTTGTCGCTGGTAAGCGCAAAGGGTCGCAGGCTTCCAAAGCCACCCTGGCTCGATGGATCAAAGAACCAATTCTTGAAGCCTACCGTTCTGCTGGGCTTCCGGTTCCATCAGGGCTGAAGGCCCACTCAACCAGAGCCGTGGGTGCGTCCTGGGCATTACGACACCAGGCTACGGCTCAACAGGTGTGCCAGGCAGCTACCTGGTCCAGTCTGCACACTTTCACCAAACATTATCAGGTGCATACCTATGCTTCGGCGGACGCCAGCCTAGGTAGAAGAGTCCTGCAGGCGGCAGTTACCTCCCCGTAGGGGAAGGCTGTCTTTGCAGCTCTAACATGAGGTATTTCTTTACCCACCCAGGGACTGCTTTTGGACGTCCCAATCGTCTGGGTCTCCCAATGGAGCGCCGAAGAAGAAGGGAATTTTGTTACTTACCGTAAATTCCTTTTCTTCTAGCTCCTATTGGGAGACCCAGCACCCGCCCTGTTGTCCTTCGGGATTGTTGGTTTTTTTCGGGTACACATGTTGTTCATGTTGAACGGTTTTCAGTTCTCCGATGTTACTTCGGAGTGAATTTGTTTAAACCATTTATTGGCTTTCCTCCTTCTTGCTTTAGCACTAAAACTGAGCAGCCCGTGATCCCACGGGGGGTGTATAGCCAGAAGGGGAGGGGCCTTACACTTTTTAGTGTAATGCTTTGTGTGGCCTCCGGAGGCAGTGCTATACACCCAATCGTCTGGGTCTCCCAATAGGAGCTAGAAGAAAAGGAATTTACGGTAAGTAACAAAATTCCCTTCTTTCCAATTTTTATACCTGTTATACAGGAATGTGAACGGATTTTTTCTGCCAGGGGTTCGATTAGGGCAATTATTAATGATGAGAGGGGACACCCCTGCCTCATACCGTTAGTAATGTCAAATTTGTCTGACACCATACCAGATACGAGAACTGAGGCTGATGGGCTAAAGTATAGAGGGGTGATTGTTCTGAATATATTCCCGCAGAATCCAAATTTAGACAGGACCTCAAACAGGAACCCCCAGTGCACCAAGTCAAGTGCCTTCTCCGCATCCAAGGAAAGGAGCACAGAAGGCGTCCAACTTTTCCTCATCATGTGGATATCAATCATCCTCCTTGTGTTGTCCAATGTCTGTCTAGATTTTTCAAATCCTACGTGGTCTTTTTGCACCAACAACAAGATCAGATATGAAATTCTATTGGCTAAAATTTTGGAATACATTTTTAAATCTGTGTTCAATAATGATATCGGCCTGAAATTGATGGCTCCATCAAGTGTTTTTCCTGGCTTTGGAAGGGGTACGATTGTTGCCTGAATCACTTCTTTGGGAATTTCCCAGTTTCAAGTGAATTTTGGAAAACTGATGCCATATGGGGGGGTTAATATATCTTCAAATAATTGGAAGTATTCGCCTGTCTATTAACTGGTGTTTCTATATTCGCCTGTCAGTCCATCAGGTCCGGGGGACTTGTTGTTTTTTATTGCTCTGATTACTTGTTTTGTTTCTAATTGGGTTATTGGTTGGTTTAATGTATCTAATTTGTCTTCCAGTATTTGGGGTAGTTTTATGCTCTCTAAGAATTGGTGTGTTAATTGGGTGTTAGGTTGTGGCGTTGAGTTGTCTTCCTGGAGATTATAAAGGGAGGAATAATAGTTTGCAGATGGGTTGGTGATCTCTTTGGGGTTATATATTTTATCGTATTGATCGTTTCATATGTGGATTAGTCTTTGTTTAGTCATTTTGGCTTTTACTTTAGTGGCCAGTATTTTACCTGCCCTGTTTCCCTGCCAGTAGTATGTGGCTTTGCTCTTCCGTAGGTTGTGCTCGTACTTGTGTTGAATCACTTGGTATAGCTCATGCCTTAGTTTTTTGGAGAGTTGTATTTGTGGGACTCAGTTTGTGCGTCTCTTCTAATGCGACTATGTTCTAGTTGATTTCCTCTAATTGGTGTAATCTGGCTTTTTTTATTTTGGAAGGCTATTTCAATGTGTTTCGCCCTGATATAGGCCTTATGTGCGCATCATACTGTTGATACGGATACGTTAGGTGTACTGCTAATTGTGAAATATTATTTTAATGTCTCCTGTAGTTAGGCCTAATACGGTAATATGAAAAGAGATCAGGTAATTGTTCACTCTCCTTGGGGATTATGTCGGGTAATTATATCCCTCTGTAATGAGACAGTGGTGTGGTCTGACCACGTGATAGTGTCTTTCGTGGCCTTCTGGATATCCTGTAACAACCATTTTGTCTACGATTCTTAAATTGATTCATGAATATCCTTTGTGTGAGTGTGAATAGAAGGTGTAATCCCGCTCAGAGGCGTGCAAGACCCGCCACATGTCATAAAGTTCTTCTGACAGGAGAGTTTGGGAAAGCGATCGGGATTTATTCTTGTATTTGGGATGTGTGGATTTATCAATGTTGGGACATGGAGTGATGTTAAAATCTCCATATTTTATGCCCTTAAGCCAGAAATGTCGTAATTATTTGTGTGATATTACATTTCCCACATGTCTACTTTACATCAGCATCATTCTTGAAACAATTTTTTGGGGGTTTGGAAGTTAGAAGGGTTCAAAGTTCATCAGCAATGTCTCATTTTTCCAACAAAATTTACATATCCATTTTTTTTAGGAACCACACCACAATTGAAGTGACTTTGAAGGGTCTATGTTACAAAAAAATACCCAAAAGTGACACCATTTTAAAAGCTGCACCCCTCACATTTCAAAAGTTTCTTACACTTTCAAAGGGTTCCCAGGAATGAAAGCAATATGAAAGGGGAAAAAAAATGAAAATGTAACTTTTTTCACAAACATATTGCTTTAGCCCCAAATTTGGCATTTTCACACGGGTAACAGGAGAAAGTGCACCATACAATTTGTTGTGCAGTATCTCCAAGGTATACTGATACACCATGTGGTGGAAATCTGTTTGGGCGCACGGCAGAGCTCGGAAGAGAAGGAGCGCCATTAGACTTTTGGAATGCAAAATTGTCTGGAATTGATAGCGGACTCCATGTGTTGTTTGCAGAGCCCCTAATGTGCCTATACAGTGGAAACTGACCCCATATTGGAATCTTCTTCCCTCAAGGAATTTTGCTAGAGGTGTGGTGAGCACCTTGAACCTAACCTGCAGGTGCTTCGCTGAATTTTATAATGTTTAGCTGAGAAAATAACAAATTGCATTTTTCCACACAAAAATGTTTCTTTAGCCCCAAATGTTTTATTTCTGCAAGGGTAACAGGAGAAAATGAACTATACAATTTATTGTGCAATTTCTCCTAAGTAGACCGATACCCCATATGTAGGGGGAAACTACTATTTGGGCTCACGGCAGGGCTCAGAAGGAAAAGAGTGCCATTAGACTTTTGGAACGCAAAATTGGCTGGAATCAATAGTGGACGCCATGTCTTGTTTGCAGAGACCATGTGTCTAAAGACTGGAAACCCCCACAAGTTATCCCATTTTGCAAACTGCACCCATCATAGAATTTTGTAACATTGAGCCATGAAAATGAAAAAATACATTTTTCCCTCACAAATGTTGCTTCAGCCGTAAATTTTTCATTAATCACAAGGTTAACAGAATTGTCTGCACAATTTGTTGTGCAATTTCTCCTGACTTCATCGATACTCTGTATGTGGTGGAAAGCTATTGTTTAGATGCACAGCAAGGCTTAGGCTAAGTTCACACATCCTGTGTTTTGCATCAGTCACAATCCGTCGCCTTGGGGAATTACGGTAACCTGCAAAATATTTTGCAGGAATCCTGTATTTCCCCATAGACTTCTATTAGCGACGGATTGCGACTGATGACCCTGCGTTGCATCCGCTGCGTCGCGGTCCGTCGTTTTTGACTGACCGCCGAGCGGGTAGCAACGCAGAATGTAACGTTTTTCGGGCCGTTGAAAACAACGCATCGCGCAGGAATCCGTCGCGATCCGCCAAGCTTGTAATGCATGTCTATGGTGCAGGATTCCGTTGTAATCCGTCTTACAACGGAATCCTGCGCAGGATTCCGTCATGCTCTACTGAGCATGCCCAGCATGTTTGGCACGCCCACTGGGCTGTCCCAAACACAGACGGATCATGACTGATCCGTCAAAAAACGGACGCACAGCGGATGTAACGGACGCAACTGATCAGTTTTTTCACAGGATTCCTGTGAAAGGAATCCTGTGAAAAACACATCAGTTGCATCAGTTGACATCTTGAAAATGACTGATCCGTTGCTGACGGACCTGACGGATTGAAAACACAGGATGTGTGAACTTAGCCTTAGATAGGAAGGAACACAAATTCTGAAGCACAATTTTGGGTGGAATAGATTGCGGATGTGTCATGTCACTGTTGAAAAGCCCCAGGCAGGGGGAAGTGTAGGGCAAGGCGCAGTTCCTGACCTACGTCGCTGGAGTCCCTATGCTCTGACCTTATCTGGCCATCACTTCTGTCACCCCTTGGTCCTTTGCCCCAAAATTCACCCTGGTGTAGATTATACACACCACCTTGTTGTTTGGTATGTTTGCCATTTATAAGCAATAAAGGTTTATTGTTTTTAGAGGTTTTTGAATTGGTGTAGATAGATAGAGAAAGAGATAGATATCTATATATCTCTTTCTCTATTTTTTTTGGTGTACTGTTTGAAGTTTTTGGGCAGCAGAGAGATCCTTATTCTTTGCCATATTGCTTGAAACCTGCTTAATAATGGGGAACGTCCTCCTTGGCCCACGTACACACGCTGACTATGTACACGTGTTTCTATTATACTTTTCTTCTGATTGCGCCACTCCTGGCTTTGGCTTAAGGCCCTGTGCGCACTTACCGGATTTTGCTGCGGATTTTCCGCGGATTTGCTGCATGTTTCGCTGCAGAAAATGTTCATAACATCTCTGCAGTGAATCACCAGCAAATCCTATGGAGAAAAAAAATCCTGTGCGCACTGGGCGGAATTTGACAGCTGCATGTTTTGCTGCGGGACTCCCGCAGCAAAAACAAGTGCATGTCACTTCTTTTCCGCACATCGCTGCGGGATTTCACTCCATTGACTCAATGTTAATCATGAAATCCCGCAGGGAATAACGCAGACAGCAAATTCTGTGCGGTTCACTGCGTTTTCCTGCGTTATTCCCTGCGGTATTTCGCGGTTTACCTCCGGTAATGTGCATCGCTTGTCTGCGGTTTTGCAGGGAAGTGATGTCATTACAGGAAGAGGAAGCAGTGCAGAGAGTAAACACACACAGATCACACACACAGACACATCACAGACATAGAACACATAGACACAGACACATAGAACACACATAGAAAGAAAACGGAAATATAGAAAAAAAAGAACGTGGGCTCCGCTGTATATTTACCTTCCAGCCGAGGTAAGCACACAGCGGCGGCCCGGTATTCTCAGGCTGGGGAGGGAGAGGGGCAGGGGTAATGTCCCCCGCCTCACTCCCCCTCCCGCAGCCGAGAATATCAGCCGCAGCTGCCCCGGCACTGTCGCATGCAATATGCGGCACTACCGGAGTGTCCTCGGCTCTTCTTGCCACCGTGTAGCAGTGGTGGCAAGGTAATACAAGGGGCTAATGGTGATGGGGGACCACCGCCATTAACCCCAGGCTTGATCATGGCAGCGTCTATGTGACAGCTGACATGATCAACCCGTAAGTAAAGTGAAAAAAAACACAGACACCGAAAAATCCTTTATTTTAAATAAAACCAACAAGCCTCGTTCACCATTTTATTAACCCCCCCCCAAACAAAGCTCCGGCGTAATCCACAGGTCCGACGTCCTGCGCTGCTTACATCCAGCCGCGACTGTCACAGACACAGCGCTGAATGAAAGCAGCAGACAGCAGAGGTAATTACCGGTCATTTCCCACGGCCGGTAATGTGAACTCACTGCCGACCGTGGGAAATGCAGCGATCTGTCCTCTATCTATCCCTCTATCTATCTGTCTGTCTATCTATCTATCCCTCTATCTATTCTTCTGTCTATCTACTATCAGAATTAAATGTATTTTTTTTTTTTTTTTCTTCAATGTGCTTTATTGCATTGAATGCAATAAAGCACATCCCAACCCGCACGCGGCAAAACCGCGGCAATACCGCGAACAATACCGCGGTAAAACCGCAGCAAACCGCATGCGGTTTTCGGGTGCGGTTTCCCGCGTTTTTTTACCGCGGGTGCGGTAATCTTTGAGAGCATGCGGAATTTACGCAAGGAAATTTCATTTCCCAGTGCGCACAGAGCCTAACACACACTGGGTAAAAAACTCATCAAATACTCAGAGCATTTTTAACAATAAGGCCCTGTGCGCACACTGCGTTTTTACCCACGTTTTTGCTGCAGAAATTTGAGAAAATGGCTGTAACCTTTCTGTAGACATTCCCCAGCAAAACCTATGGAAGAAAAAATTAGCTGTGCGCCCACTGCGTTTTTTTTTTCCTCAAAATTCTTTCAGTAGATTTTCTTCAGAAAAAGAATGAGCATGTCACTTTTCTGCAGCTAACTGCATTATTCACAACATTGACTTTAATGTAATCAGGGAATAGCGCAGGGAATAACACTGGTAGCAAATTCAGTTTGTTTCATTGCGTTTCCTGCGTTAGTCCCACGTTATTTTGCGTTTTTCGGGACATAATGTTCAGCACTGCCTGCGTTTTGCAGGGAAGTGATGTCATTATGACAGGAAGAGGAAACTGAGCAGAGAGTAAACACACACATATCACACTCACACACAGACATATAGAATACACCTAGAAATCAAACGTACGTATTAAAAATAAAAAACAAGGAAAAAAACCTGCGGGCTCCGCCATATTTTTACCGTACGGCCAAGGTAAACACACAGCAGCGACCCGGTATTCTCAGGCTGGGGAGGGCGAGGGCCAGGGTTAATGCACCCCCTCCTCCTGCAGCCAAGAATATCATCCAGCAGCTGCCCCGAGAATGTCGCATCCATTATGCGACGGTCTGTGTCACTGGCTCTTCCCGATTGCTGTGATGCGGTGGCAATCAGGGTAATAACGAGTTAATGGCAGCTATGCGCTGCCACTAAGTCCTAGCTTAATCATGGCAGCATCTATGAGACAGCTTACATGATTAACCTGTAAGTAAAGTGAATAAACACACACCGAAAAATCCTTTATTTTAAATAAAACACAAAAAAGCCCCCTCTTTCACCTCTTTATTAAACCCCCCCCAACACACAGCTCTGGCGTAATCCACGCAGGTCCCACGATGCTTGCATCCAGCCGCGTCTGACACATACTCAATGCAGCCTCGTTCAGTGAGCAATGCTGCAGGGGTAACTATAGGTCATTTATCACGGTCGGTAATGTGAACACATTACCGCTCGCGAGAACTGCAGTGTGTCCTCAGAGGTACTCTATTTATCTATCTGTCTATTTATCTATCGATTATCTATCCATCAATCTAGTCATCTATTCATCTTTCTATCCATTATCTATCTATTTATCTATCTATTCATCCATCCATCTATCTAGCCATCTATCTAGCCATAATCCATCTATGTATCTATCCATCTGTCTATCCATTTATCTATCTATCCATTCATCTATCCATCTTTCTATCTATCCATTATCTATTTATCTATCTACCTATTCATCTATCCATCTTTCTGTCTATCCATTATCTATCCATCTCTCTATCGAATATCTATTATCTATATTATTTATTGCTGTTAAAGCATTAAAAAACGCAGGGCCAAACCTGCAAAAAAACACACTAAAAACGCATGCGTTTTTCGGTGCGTTATTGGGGCGTTTTTTTAACGCAGGTGCGCTAATCCTTCACTCAAGAAATTTAAGAAAAATCATTTTTCTTTGTCGCTCCTAATTGGGAGACCCAGACAATTGGGTGTATAGCTACTGCCTCCGGAGGCCACACAAAGCATTACACTTAAAAGTGTAAGGCCCCTCCCCTTCTGCCTATACACCCCCCGTGGGATCACGGGTTCCTCAGTTTTCAAGCTTTGTGCGAAGGAGGTCAGACATCCACGCATAGCTCCACTGTTTTAGTCAGCAGCAGCTGCTGACTATGTCGGTTGGAAGAAAAGAGAGCCCATACTTGGGCCCCCAGCATGCTCCCTTCTCACCCCACTTTGTGTCGGCGGTGTTTGTTAAGGTTGAGGTACCCATTGCGGGTACAGAGGCTGGAGCCCACATGCTGCATCCTTCCCCATCCCCCTTTGGGCTCTGGGTGAAGTGGGATTTACCGGTCTCCAGGCACAGAGACCGTGCTCCGTCCACAGCCCCTGGGGAATCTGCTGGATATGGAGCGGAGTTTCGTCAGGGACAGGGCCCTGCTACGCCAAGGTACTCTGTGTCCCCGTACAGACCGCGCACACACTGCAGCATTGCTGGGTGTGTTAGTGCGCCGGGGACAATAGCGCTGCTGCGCTTGTGCCACACTTCCACAGCTTGCTAAGGGAGTTAGTGTGTGGGGAACTGCCGCGCCGGCCCCTGCTGACAGTTTTTACTGTGACGCGGCTGGGACTTGTGGTGCGCCGGGGACTTCCGCGCTGGCCGTGCAGATTTGTCGGCCGCGCTTTTTACTAGAGTCCCCGGCTTTTGCGGCCTAGTTCCGTTTCGTTCCCGCCCCCAGGCCTGCCAGTCAGGGGAAGGGCGGGACGCTATACAGAAAGTCAGCGCCGAGGGCTGGAATCTGCTTTACATACTCCAGCCCTCACATTGAGCACAGTGGGAAGCCAGTTTCCCGCACTTTGTCTGAGGCACGCCCACGGTCCGCCCCTCTTCACAGAACGCCGGCAGCCATTCCTGATGTGCAGGCTGAGCTGGAAAGGGGAGACAAGTTCTGGGACACCCAGGCACGGGATTCTGGCGACTACACACCCGCTCTTAGCGGGCGGTAAGCGGCACCCTCCGGTGCTGACCCCACTAGTGAAAGTGTTCATTTGTATTTTTATGCATGCATGCTATACATTGCACTAAGTCGCTGGTGATTCTTGGCTATATACCCTCCTGGAGGAGAATATAGCATGTCGTCCGCAAAAAACAGGGGTGCCAAGGCACAGGCTTTCTATGCTGCTTGCACCGCTTGTGCGGCTGTTCTACAGGCAGGGTCCACTGACCCCCATTGTGTGCAGTGTTCGGTCCCTGTGCTCCCTGCTCGGCCAGGGCCTCTGCTGGAGGTGTCCCAGAGAGATCCACCTGTGAATACTGTCCAGGTGACGGGGACAGAGTTTGCAATTTTTGCGGATAGATTAACTGTGACTATGCCTCAGATTCTAGAAACTTTGCAGTCTAGACCAGTAACTCAGACATGGGCGCTGTTGATTCATTGCTCCCTGGCCCCCCTCAGTTGGAACAGCTCCGGGGGTGTCCCACGCATCCCAGGGTGATGGCTCTGACACGGACGACAGTCCCAGACAGCCTAAGAGGGCTCGCTATGAGCGGCCCTCTACATCATCTCACTGGTCAGGCTCTCAGCAGGAGGATTCTCTGTGTGATGAGACGGAAATAGCTGATCAGGATTCTGACCCTGAGACCGCTCTCAATCTAGATACTCCTGATGGTGACGCCATAGTGAACAATCTATCGCGTCCATCAATAAAGTGTTGGATATTTCTCCCCCAGCTCCTCAAGTGGAGGAGTCAGCTTCACAGCAGGAGAAATTCCATTTCAGATTTCCCAAGCGGAAATTAAGTACTTTTCTGGACCATTCTGACTTTAGAGAGTCAGTCCAGAAACACCACGCTTATCCAGATAAGTGTTTCTCCAATCGGCTTAAGGATACACGTTATCCCTTTCCACCTGACGTGGTCAAGAGCTGGACCCAGTGTCCCAAGGTGGATCCCCCTATCTCCAGGCTTGCGGCTAGATCCATAGTTGCAATGGAGGATGGGGCTGCACTAAAAGATGCCACTGACAGACAGATGGAGCTCTGGTTGAAATCCATCTATGAGGCTATCGGCGCGTCGTTTGCTCCTGCATTCGCAGCCGTATGGGCACTCCAAGCTATTTCAGCTGGTCTTGCACAGATTGACACGGTCACACGTACATCTGTTCCGCAGGTGGCACCCTTAACCTCTCAAATGTCTGCATTTGCGTCTTACGCGATTAATGCTGTCCTGGACTCTACGAGCCGTACGGCAGTGGCATCTGCCTACTCCGTGGTTTTACGCAGAGCCTTGTGGTTAAGGGAATGGAAAGCAGATTCTGCTTCCTAAAAATGTTTAACCAGTTTGCCATTTTCGGGTGACCGGCTGTTTGGCGAGCGCTTGGATGAAATCATTAAACAGTCCAAGGGTCAGGATTCATCCTTACCTCAGCCCAGACAAAACAAACCCCAACAGAGGAGGGGACAGTCGGGGTTTCGGTCCTTTCAAGGTTCGGGCAGGTCCCAATTCTCCTCGTCCAAAAGGACTCAAAGGGATCAGAGGAGTTCAGATTCTTGGCGGGCTCAGTCACGCCCAAAAAAGACAGCCGGAAGACCCGCTACCAAGGCGGCTTCCTCATGACTTCCGGCCTCCTCCCTCCGCATCCTCGGTTGGTGGCAGGCTCTCCCGCTTTGGCGACATTTGGCTGCCACAGGTCTGAGACCGTTGGGTGCGAGACATTCTGTCTCACGGGTACAGGATAGAGTTCAGTTCTCGTCCTCCAACTCGATTCTTCAGAACGTCTCCGCCTCCCGACCGAGCCGATGCGCTCCTACAGGCGGCTAAAGGCGGAAGGAGTGGTGATCCCTGTTCCTCTTCAAGAGCAAGGTCACGGTTTTTACTCCAATTTGTTTGTGGTACCAAAAAAGGACGGGTCTTTCCGTCCCGTTCTGGACCTAAAACTTCTCAACATCCACGTGAGAACCTGACGGTTCCGGATGGAATCCCTCCGATCCGTCATCGCCGCAATGTCTCAAGGAGATTTCCTAGCATCGATAGACATCAAGGATGCTTATCTCCACGTACCGATTGCTCCAGAGCATCAGCGTTTTCTACGCTTCGTTATAGGAGACGAACACCTTCAGTTCGTAGCCCTGCCTTTTCGTCTGGCGACAGCCCCACGGGTCTTCACCAAAGTCATGGCAGCTGTAGTTGCAGTCCTACACTCTCAGGGACACTCCGTGATCCCTTACTTAGACGATCTGCTGGTCAAGGCGCCTTCTCAAGAGGCATGCCAACACAGCCTGAACGTGGCGCTGGAGACCCTCCAGGGTTTCGGGTGGATCATCAACTTTCCAAGTCGAATCTAACCCCGACCCAGTCGATAACATATCTTGGCATGGAGTTTCATACTCTCTCAGCGGTAGTGAAGCTTCCGCTTGTCAAATAGCGTCCATTGCAGACAGGGGTGCAATCTCTCCTTCAAGGTCAGTCACACCCCTTGAGACGCCTCATGCACTTCCTAGGGAAGGTGGTGGCAGCAATAGAGGCAGTCCCTTTCGC
Source organism: Anomaloglossus baeobatrachus (assembly GCF_048569485.1). Lineage (NCBI taxonomy): Eukaryota > Metazoa > Chordata > Amphibia > Anura > Aromobatidae > Anomaloglossus > Anomaloglossus baeobatrachus. The sequence continues at coordinate 273,089,777 of NC_134354.1, read as the reverse complement.
GCAGTTTCATCTGCGTCCACTACAATGGGACATTCTCCGCCAATGGGACGGGAGGTCGACGTCCCTCGACAGCAACGTCTCTCTCTCTCAGACGGCCAAGGATTCTCTTCGATGGTGGCTGCTTCCCACCTCATTGTCGAAAGGGAAATCCTTCCTACCTCCATCCTGAGCGGTAGTGACGACAGATGCGAGTCTGTCAGGGTGGGGAGCAGTCTTTCTCCACCACAGGGCTCAAGGTATGTGGACTCAGCAAGAGTCCACTCTTCAGATCAACGTTCTGGAGATCAGAGCAGTGTATCTTGCCCTACCAGCCTTCCAGCAGTGGCTGGAAGGCAAGCAGATCCGTATTCAGTCGGACAACTCCACAGCGGTGGCATACATCAACCACCAAGGAGGAACTCGCAGTCGGCAAGCCTTCCAGGAAGTCAGGCGGATTCTGACGTGGGTGGAAGCCACGGCCTCCACCATATCCGCAGTTCACATCCCAGGCGTGGACAACTGGGAAGCAGACTTCCTCAGTCGCCAGGGTATGGACGCAGGGGAATGGTCTCTTCACACGGACGTGTTTTAAGAGATCTGTCGCCGCTGGGAGATGCCGGACGTCGACCTAATGGCGTCCCGGCACAACAACAAGGTCCCAGTTTTCATGGCACGGTCTCACGATCACCGAGCTCTGGCGGCAGATGCCTTAGTTCAAGATTGGTCGCAGTTCCGGCTTCCTTATGTGTTTCCACCTCTGGCTCTGTTGCCCAGAGGGCTGCGCAAGATCAGGTCCGACTGCCGCCGCACCATCCTCGTCGCTCCAGACTGGCCAAGGAGGTCGTGGTACCCGGATCTGTGGCACCTCGCGGTAGGCCAACTGTGGGCACTACCAGACCGACCAGACTTGCTGTCTCAAGGGACGTTTTTTCCATCAGAATTCTGCGGCCCTGAACCTGACTGTATGGCCATTGAGTCCTGGATCCTAGCGGGTTCAGGATTGTCTCAAGAGGTCATGGCCACCATGAGACAGGCCTGAGAACCTACCTGCGCCAAGATATACCACAGGACGTGGAAAATATTCTTGTCTTGGTGCTCTGCTCAGGGAGTCTCTCCCTGGCTATTTAGTTTGCCTACTTGTCTTTCCTTCATGCAATCCGGGTTGGAAAAAGGTTTGTCGCTCAGCTCCCTCAAGGGGCAAGTCTCAGCGCTATCTGTATTTTTTCAGAAGCGCCCAGCACGACTTCCTCAGGTACGCACGTTCCTGCAAGGGGTCTGTCATATCGTCACTCCTTACAAGCGGCCGTTAGAGCCCTGGGATCGGAACAGGGTTCTAATTGTTCTTCAGAAGCCGCCTTTCGAGCCTATGAGGGATGTTTCCCTTTCTCGCCTTTCACAGAAAGTGGCCTTTCTAGTAGCGGTCACGTCTCTCCGGAGAGTGTCCGAGCTAGCAGCGCTGTCATGCAAATCTCCCTTCCTGGTGATTCACCAGGACAAGGTGGTTTTGCGCCCTATTCCGGAGTTTCTCCCTAAGGTGGTATCCCCGTTTCATCTTAATCAGGATATCTCCTTGCCTTCCTTGTGCCCTCATCCAGTTCATCAATTGAAAAGGATTTGCATTTGTTGGATCTCGTGAGAGCACTCAGGATCTACATTTCCCGCACGGCGTCCCTGTGCCGCTCGGATGCACTCTTTGTCCTTGTCGCTGGTCAGCGCAAAGGGTCGCAAGCTTCCAAATCCACCCTAGCTCGGTGGATCAAGGAACCAATTCTTGAAGCCTACCGTTCTGCTGGGCTTCCGGTTCCCTCAGGGCTGAAGGCCCATTCTACCAGAGCCGTGGGTGCGTCCTGGGCATTACGACACCAGGCTACGGCTCAGCAGGTGTGCCAGGCGGCTACCTGGTCGAGTCTGCACACTTTTACCAAACACTATCAAGTGCATACCTACGTTTCGGCGGACGCCAGCCTAGGTAGACAAGTCCTTCAGGCGGCGACGGCCCACCTGTAGGGTAGGGCTGTTTTTACGGTCCTATCACGAGGGGTTATTATACCCACCCAGGGACTGCTTTTGGACGTCCCAATTGTCTGGGTCTCCCAATTAGGAGCGACAAAGAAGGGAATTTTGTTTACTTACCGTAAATTCCTTTTCTTCTAGCTCCAATTGGGAGACCCAGCACCCGCCCTGTTTGCTTAGGGATTTTTGTTTGTTCGGGTACACATGTTGTTCATGTTGAATGGTTTCGGTTCTCCGATGTTCCTTCGGATTGAATTTGTTTTTAAACCAGTTATTGGCTTTCCTCCTTCTTGCTTTGGCACTAAAACTGAGGAACCCGTGATCCCACGGGGGGTGTATAGGCAGAAGGGGAGGGGCCTTACACTTTTAAGTGTAATGCTTTGTGTGGCCTCCGGAGGCAGTAGCTATACACCCAATTGTCTGGGTCTCCCAATTGGAGCTAGAAGAAAAGGAATTTACGGTAAGTAAACAAAATTCCCTTCTTCTAGTGCGCACATAGCCTAAAGACCATTTCCTTTCTCGCCTTTTCATTGGGGGACACAGACAGTGGGTAGTATGGTGTCTCCAGGGGAGGCGTGACACTAGATTGAAAAAGTGTTAGCTCCTCCTCCCAAAGCATATGCCCTAGCTAGGCAGGAAACTAGCTCAGTTGTTTTCTAGTGTCAGCAGGGAGGCTGACATGTCTGGCCTGAGCCCCAGGCCAGCTTATTTTTTATTTATTTTTTATTTTGTTCCTATTTTGTGATCGGATCTGCGTACCCCTCCAGGCTCCCTGGAAGCACCTCACACCAAGGTAGCTCCAGAGGGCTAAGCAGAGCCGAGGACCTGCTTCAGCCTTGAGCCGAAGATGCGTCCCTGAGATCCCCGCATCCATTACCGACGCGTCTTCAGATGGAGCCAGGAGCAGGTAGGGAGACGACGAGTCATCTGTCATCTGTCATCCAAACCGCCGCCTGGAAAGGCACCGGTGGGCCGATGCAGGCCGTGATCCCGGGGAGCATCATTAATTTAGCTGGCTTCGGCCTGCATTCTAGCAACGCCCCCTCTCACTGCTCTGGAAGCCGCTCCCTCACTCAGGAGCAGCTCCTTTCCGATTCGCCGTCACGCTTAGTCCCAGCCCTGAGACTAATCAGTCTTCGGGGGCCTTCTCTCTCCTCCATGCTGCCAGGAACACTGGATGCCATTTTCCACGTGGGGAGCAGACTCTGGTGAGATCGCCTCCTTGACTCTGCACTTCTGCAGCACTATATACCGCTCAGCGGTATATCGCTGTCTCTCTAGCGGTGTGCACCTGCTGGCTAGCGGTGTATATTAGCTACTAGCGGTATATACTGGCTCTGCCTGCAGGTATGTGCCGACTGTTTGACAGTATATGCCATTTTGCTATCGGTATATACCGGCTGTGCATAGCAGTCACTTTATAATACTGCTAGTGGTTCCTCACTCATACTAACATCGACATATCCCTATATAGGGCTGTAAGACTCTGTTGCTGACATGCGTAACCGCAAGGGTGATAAAGCTTCCCAGGCGTCCTCTACGGACCTTTACTATGCTTGTACCACCTGTGGACGCTTGTTTTCTAATGGCCGAAGCTATCCACTATGCCGGGGCTGCGATGCCCCTACTACCGTGTCACAACAGACCCAGTTGCCGGACCAGGAGGCCGCGCAGGTTTTGGATTCTGCCCCGGCCACCGGCCAGGCAGCTCCCCCGTCTGATGACGTTCTTCCTGCATGGGCTATTCTAATGTCTAAAAGGATAATGACCTTGTCACACAGATATCCCAAACCTCAGGCAGCCTTCCCCCGGCTCAGCTCCCTCAGAGGAGCCCACTTGCTTCGTCTGGTCCTTCTTCCCCAGAACGTAAAAAGGCTGCTTCCAAGAGGCGCCATTGTGACCTCTACGCCTCTTCCGACTCGGACGATGGTCAGTCTGAACCGGGCTCTGTGACTTTCAGTAGTCACGATTCCCAAGACTCTGACTCTGATTCAGATGTCCCTTCCGAGTCTAGGCATATAGAAGACACACTAATTTCGGTTGTCAATCACTGTTTGGCTATTTCTGATCAGCCTCTGGACCAGACTTCTCAGTCGGCAATCAAGCGGGCCAAGAAGCCTCCTAAGTCCTTTGCCCAGGATCCGGTTTTTCGTCAAATCGTGTCTAAACGGTGGCATCACCCTGTGTTATGATCCGGAACCATGGAAGATCACCACAAATCATTGGCAAAAAGGTGACAAGAGCCTTGGCAACTAATCTGGCCGCCATCCCCTTACTAACCAACACAACTAGAAGTAGCCGAGGGGTGAACTAACATCCTGTGCACCGCGAACCCAGCCGGAGAACTAACTATCCTAAAGGTAGGAAAGATGAATAACTCTCTGCCTCAGAAAATAGACAAGAATAGCAAGCCCCCCACATACAAAGACTGAGGTGATATAGGAAAAACACAATACACAGGTAGATGACAGGATTAGCAAAAGGTGAGGCCCCCGCTGACTAAAATAGGAAAGGACAGGAAAGGGACTGATGGTAGCCAGAGAAAAACCCTGCAAAATACCAACTTCCTGATAGTACAAAAAGGCCCTCAGATCGCTCGATCTGAACTCCGTCCTATACCAGGTGCCCTTGTCATACCAATGAACAGAAAACAAGAATTATAACAAATTCAACAAGCCATAAACACATGGACCCAAAGGAGCTATACTCCACACAGAACTGCAGGGAGTTCCTCAACAATCCACTGAGGGGAAAAATCCCTGGAAGGAAATAAACTGAAACCAACCACAACAAATGACAAACCCAGATAAGCAAAAGAACCAGGCAATAAATAAAGAGCAAGAACTTATCTGGAGTGGATGTGATGTAAAGCAGGATTAAGCAGGCTGGAGATACAAAGAACAACTGACATCCGGCAACAGCCTGCAATCAGACCAGGACTTAAATAAGCAGAGAGTTAGGAAAGGAAACACCCACTGCACAACCCACCTGGTCTCTGTCCAAACCCTTCCTGGCCACCAGAGGGAGCCTCCCAGCAGCCAAGACATAACTAATATTCACAACAACCCTGATAGAAGGTTTAATAAAAACCTTTCACTTCATTTGCTTATCCTTTTCCATCTGAAATGGTTAAGACCTGGTCAGTACCCCCCGTTGTGGACCCGCCAGTATCCAGGCTGGCTAAACACAGGGTTATGTCCGTTTCAGACAGCGCGTCTCTCAAGGACTCGTCCGACCGCGCAGTTGATGCGGCGGTCAAGTCTATTTTCCAGGCTTCAGGCTCCTCTCTTCGCCCCGTTTGCCTTGACATGGGTCGCGAGAGCTATGGTTGTGTGGAGTAAGAACCTACGCAGGATGCTTCGCTCTTGTAATTCGCTCCGGAGGCTTTTGAGATCCTTGATTTGATCTCCCTAGCCTCTAATTATTTTCTTCACGGCTCCCTAGATACAGCTAGTTTCTTAGCCCTAACGGCAGCCAATGCTGTTTTTGCCCACAGAGTCCTGTGGCTAAAGATATGGAACGCGGAAAGTGCCTCCAAGAAATCCCTGTCCACACTCCCCTTCCATAGTCTTCGCCTGTTTGGAGAATCCCTGGACAAACTCATATCTGAGACGACGGGTGGAAAAAGTACCATTCTACCACAAAAGCGGCGTGTATCCAGGAATTTTAAAAAATCTTCTTGGCGCAGGCAGTCCTTTCGGCCTGTCTCCCAAAAACCTTCAGTACAAGGATCGTCCCAACGCTCAGATCGTGGATCCGGCCCCTCAAGGGGCTCTTCTTGGCGTTCCCACTACAAACAACCTAAACATAAGGGACCTCGCCCTGCACAGGCCCCCTCAGCATGACGCCAGGTATCCCTCAGATCCGACTCCTGTGGGAGGGCGGCTTCTGCTTTTTCGGGATATCTGGCTAGACCACACTCACGATGCTTGGGTTCGAGACATCGTCACCTCAGGTTACAAGATTGATTTCCGTTCCCTGCCGGCCAGCAGGTTTCTGCGTTCTCGTCTCCCAAAGTCCGAAACACAAAGCCAGGCCTTATTTTAGGCCATAGCCTCGTTACAAAAAGCAAACGTTATCATTCCAGTGCCCCTGGAACAGCGCGGCAAAGATTTCTATTCAAACCTTTTTGTCATGCCCAAAAAAGATGGCTCTGTTCGCCCTCTCCTGGATCTCAAAAGACTGAACAGATCCGTACGCATTCGGACCTTCCGAATGGAGTCATTGAGAGCAGTACTAGCCGCCATGGAACCGGAAGAATTCCTAGCCTACATAGATGTTCAAGATGCTTATTTACACATTCCCATATGTGTATCCCATCAACGGTTCCTTCGTTTTGCCGTAGGACACCGTCATTACCAATTCAGGGCCCTCCCCTTTGGACTGGCCACTGCGCCTCGGGTCTTCACAAAGGTCATGGCGGCCGTCATGTCCATTTTGCACCCCAGAGGCGTTCTGGTCGTCACACATCCCTTCAGAATGGGATGAGAGTGTTAGGCAAGATGGTGGCAGTCATGGAAGCAGTGTCCTTTGCCCAATTCCATCTGCGCCCTCTACAACTGGATCTTTTATCCTTCTGGGACAAGAATCCAGCTTCTCTAGACCGGTCAGTCTTGGACTGCGCTCCACTCCCTCGTCTGGTGGACTCAAGTCTCATCCCTATCTCAAGGGAAGTCCTTCCGTCCTGTCCACTGGCAAGTAGTCACGACAGATGCCAGCCTCATAAGCTGGGGAGCGGTGTTTCTCCACCACACTGTTCACGGACGCTGGTCTCTCTCCGAACGCTCCCTTCACATCAACGTTCTAGAGATCAGAGCCATATTTTTGGCCCTTCAGAACTTTCAGCCCTTGCTATTGGGTCTCCCTGTTCGGATCCAGTCAGACAATGCCACGGCTGTGGCTTACATCAACTGTCAGGGAGGAACTCGCAGCAGGGCAGCGATGAAAGAAGTATCCAGGATTCTTCTTTGGGCAGAGATGCACATTCCCATTATTTCAGCGGTCCATATTCCGGGAGTAGACAACTGGGCCGCAGACTTTCTCAGCAGACAGGGTCTAGCAGCAGGGGAATGGTCCCTCCACGACGAAGTGTTCCATCAGATCACTCTTCGTTGGGGACTCCCAGATGTGGACCTCATGGCGTCTCGGATGAACACCAAGGTACATTCCTTCATATCCCGGTCGAGAGACCCGCTAGCGCTCGGCTCCGACGTTCTAGTCTTCCCGTGGTCGCAGTTTCGCCTGCCCTACATCTTACCTCCGATTCCTCTCATTCCGAGAGTAATCAAGAAAATCAAGGCGGAGGGAATTCCCGTGATCCTCGTGGCCCCGGACTGGCCCAGGAGAGCCTGGTACCCAGAGCTTTTCCAACTTCTCAGCGACACTCCCTGGCGTCTCCCCGACCGCCCGGATCTTCTGTCGCAAGGTCCAATATTCCACCAGAATACAGCACAGCTGCATTTGACGGCGTTGCGCTTGAATCCCTGATTCTAGCCAAGTCAGGTCTGTCTTCTAAGGTAGTTCATACCATGCTTAATGCTCAGAAGCCCTCCTCCGCCAGTATCTATCACAGGAAATGGAAGACCTATCTTTCCTGGTGCAAACGTCATCACCGGTCGCCCCTTGTTTTTTCAATCCCTGATGTGCTTGCCTTTCTGCAAGACGGTCTGGACTCTGGACTAGCCCTCAGTACCCTTAAAGGTCAAGTTTCTGCCTTGTCAATTTTTTTCCAGAAGCAGCTGGCTTCTCGCCCTCAGGTCCGTACCTTTCTTCAAGGGGTAGCGCATTTGGTCCCTCCTTATCGCCACCCCTTAGATCCCTGGGATCTGAATCTGGTTCTCGGAGCTCTTCAGCTTCCTCCTTTCGAACCTTTTAAGAGAAATCTCTCTTCAAAAGTCTCTCTTGGAAGGTTGCCTTTTTAGTCGCCATTACCTCTATCAGACGAGTGTCCGAACTGGCAGCCCTTTCCTGTCGCTCACCTTACCTGATATTCCATCACGATAAGGTGGTCCTTCGGCCTTCCCCCGCCTTTCTTCCGAAGGACGTATCTTCTTTCCACTTAAACGAGGACATTGTGTTGCCGTCATTCTGTCCGGCCCCGGTCCACTCCTTTTGAAAAAGCCCTTCACACTCTAGATCTTGTTAGGGCTCTGCGGATCTACATCTCCAGAACAGCGCCGTTGTGCAAGTCCGATGCCTTCTTCGTCCTCTCAGAAGGACACAAAAAGGGCAGCCAGGCTTCTAAATCCACGATTTCTCGATGGATCAGGACTGCCATCTGTGATGCATACAAAGCACGAGGTGCCGTTCCCCCTCAATCTGTGCGGGCCCACTACGCGAGCAGTGGGTGCTTCCTGTGCTATCCGCCATCAGGCTTCGGCAGCCCAACTTTGCAAGGCCGCTACCTGGTCCAGTGTGCACACGTTCACAAAATTCTACAGAGTGCATACGCATGCCTCCGCGGATGCTGCTCTTAGAAGACAAGTCCTTCAGGCAGCAGTGGCCCATTTATAAGTGGCCACTGCTCGGTTTTTTGATATGTGTTCACTGCAGTTGCAGTTGTTAGTCAGCTCTTAAGGGGGCTTTACACGCTACGATATCGTTAATGGTTTGTCGTCGGGGTCAAGTTGTTAGTGACACACATCCGGCGTCATTAACGATATCGCAGCGTGTGACACTGACCAAAAATGGTGAAAATCGTTCACCATGGAGAGGTCGTCCCAAACTCAAAAATCGGTAAGGGTTGTTTATCCAGGTGGTTCATCGCTCATGCGGCAGCACACATCGCTGTGTGTGACACCGCAGGAGCGAGGAACGTCTCGTTACCTGCCACCGGCCCCAATGCGGAAGGAAGGAGGTGGGCGGGATGTTACATCCTTCTCATCTCCGCCCCTCCGCTTTGATTGGCCGGCCGCTTAGTGCCATCGCTGTGATGCCGAACGTCCCTTCCCCTTGAAGGAGGGATTGTTCGGCAGTCACAGCGACGACGCCGACCAGGTAAGTATGTGTGACGCTGCCGTAGCGATAATGTTCGCTACGGCAGCGATCCCAAACAATCGCATGCACGACGGGGGCGGGTACTTACACGCTCGCTATCGCTACAAATTGCTAGCGATATCGCTACCGTGTAAAGCCCCCTTTAGTCTGATGTTATACACTGTTAATAGTTCAGTTCCCACCCAGGGACTGCTTTGGGACGTCCCACTGTCTGTGTCCCCCAATGAAAAGGCAAGAAAGGAAAGGACATTTTTGTGTACTCACCGTAAGATGTCTTTCTTGGAGCCTTTCATTGGGGGGGGGACAGCTCCCTCCCTTGTGTTTTCGTTGTTCATCTCCTACTGCTTTTACACCAAACTGAGCTAGTTTCCTGCCTAGCTTAGCTAGGGTATATGCTGTGGGAGGAGTAGCTAACACTTTTTCAATGTAGTGTCACGCCTCCTCTGGAGACACCATACTACCCACTGTCTATGTCCCCCAATGAAAGGCTCCAAGAAAGACATTTTACGGTGAGAACACAAAAATGTCATTATTTGTCAGATGGCTTGGTCGCTGTTGATCACAGCATCTACAGAGTTAATCTACTGGGATCGAAGCTAGCTCAGATCCCAGCACATGCGACAAAAGCTCAGCTGTAAATCAGAGCCAACTTCCATTGTGCCCATGTTATCTCTCTCCTGCACCTTCACTTTGATTAAGGCTGGAGTCACAGTAGTGTATGACATCTGATGTGAGAGCATCGGATGCGATATGCTAATGACCCTCGCCTCAGGCTCTGCTGTGAGCGTGAGCCGAGTGTCATATATCTGTGATCTGATCTTGCGATCGAATCACAGCTGCAGAGGAGAGGAAGACCGTGATCTCTCCTCCATTGTCAGCCTGTGGTTATACCGGTATCATAGACTTGTATGGGGGCGATTGATCTGATATTTGCAAATAATCACAGCATGCTGTGATTTTTTTTTTTTTCCTTAGTTCAATTAGGGCTGTGGAAAAACTCGCAGATGTGAGCTGCACCATTGTCTTAAATGTAGACTGGTGCAATGCGACATTTTTTTGCATTGCACTCATGCGAGTCATACATCAGTTTGACTCTACCCTAACAGATTGCTCTGCACACACATTGCGGAGCAGGCTGTCAAGTATGATGAACTAGCTCCCGGCTGTGATCGTGTGGACTTGGCTATTGTTCCCCGCATGGTTGGCATGACATACCCATACATCATAGGTCGGGAAACCCCTTTGGACCATGACGTGTGAAACATCAAAGATTTTGAAAGGGTTAGGACCAAATTCATCAAAGCTTTTGCTCCAGAATTCTGTGATTACATTTATGACAAACTATGGCGTTCATTTGCGATTTCTGGTATGAACCTATTCATGAATCAGGACTGTCTGACTCCACCACGCTCCCTCAGCAAGACAATCATAAAGAATGGCAATCTTATTTGGCTTCCACGGATGTGTCATGGAGGTGTCACGGCCGGCTGGCAATCAAGTGGCAGCGAGTGTTAAAAAATCCCAGAGATTGGCAGCACGTGTTATCTGACAGTGCCATGTTTCTGTAGGTGCGGACTCTATGACCCTGGGAAACTGTTTTCCCTCTCAGTTGCCAGCTTCTTACTTCCTTTATGAACCTTCTTACTTTCTTTATGAACCTCACCCTGGGGTGGTTTGGGTGTAGTTTATAGTTTGTTCCTTGCTGAGTTCTGGAGAGGTCGTCTTCTGGTGCTTTTGAGACTTCTGTGGTTGCTGCAAGTCAGATAAGTGTTTGTCTTTTGCTATGTACAATGCTTCTGGTGATTGCAGTCATATTTCCCCTTTGTTGTTCCCTTGTGTCTTTCTTTAGTGTTTTAGTGGGGTTGACAAAGAGCTCATCCCATCCATTTCCCATTTAGGGCCCGGCCCTAGGGATACCTAGGTTCTTGACCTATGCGCCGATCCTATCTAGGGTGGTAAAGGGGACCCCAGGGAGCAGCTGCAGGTTGTTGTCAGGGTCACCACTTCCCCCTTTCCCTAGCTATAAAGCTTTCCTTCCCCCTTCCTGTGTGTTGTCCTATACTGGTGGTATAGCCTCTATCCCCTGCTGTGACACGGGCCCTATGTATTGTGTATGTTTGTAACCCCATGCTGCCAAAGCTTGTTTTCACCTTCTGCATCTGATGTCTCATTTTTTCGTGGTAGTACCCCTGGAATGCATTCACATATGTCAGTGATTCTGAAAATGTTTTTTTTCCTTTTTGTTTATGACACATTGAACTTTGTTATTGGTAAATTTAGCTCTATATGATATGCATTTACTTAAAGCACCACTCCAGCGGGGTTTGGTTTTTTTTCAGCACAGGAGTGCTCTTTAAATATAAGCCATCTAGCCCCCACTGTCTTATAATCACCCTCCGGTATTTTCATGCTTTTTTGGCGCCACTCCTGTTACACTGCGCCACCTTGTGACTGTACCTTCTGACTAGCCCAGAAGTCATAACTTATGTCAGAAACTCTCAATGTAACTGAGAGCCAGAACAAGGCTCACATAGAGTTGTATTGATTTGTGACCTCCGGCGCACTCCATGAAACACTGGAGCTACCAGCAGGTCACAAATCGACGGAGACCGGTCGGAGCGGCGATGATAGAAGATGAATCCTCCAGAAGGTTAATATCAGACGGGGGTTAGGTGGAATGTGATTTAAAGCACCACTCCAGCGGTGTAATTTAAAATAAAACACACTGGAGAGAAAATATATAAAATTATAAATATTTTTCAATTTTCAAATTTTATGCCTTCAAAACATAGTCATACCACATAAAACAGTGAAAAACAACATTTATCACGTCCGCTTTACATAGCCATAGGACTTTTTCAATTTGTATGTTCAAAGTTAAAAGGCTCTGCATATGTGACCTAGCATCCTCAGTCTTCTTAAAGGAATTGTCCAGTCTAAAGAAATAAGTCTGCAATCACTCTGTGTCACTGTGTGACTGCAGACTTATGAATCCTCTCAGCGCGTGCACTGTGAGTATTCAACGGTTTCTGAGCCGGGAACAGCAGTCACATAATCGCAATTGTGCAATATGCATGTTCCCGGCCAAAATCCAACTAGTGAGTGCGGCCTCACACAATATAAGTGTATTGAGCAAGTCACCCACTAGATGGTCACGTCTACTAGAATGAGACGCCCACATCTTACAATTATATTGACCAAGATCGCGGCCACTAGACGTCTGTGCCTACTAGTCGGACGCGCCCACTCCAAATGTGGCGCCCCTGACCTGGTCAGGCACCACTGAGTACTGCACCCATGCTGGGACAGAACTTCCAGGCAATCCTGAAGGCTGGAATAGGGAGTGTACGCACAGACACATAGCAAACAGGTCTCCCACACCTTGAGAGGGGACCCTTGGGTAGACTCCAGAGGGGGCTTGCCTCCACATCTCATCAAGGGGTGTAGTGGAGGGCCTGGGAGCTAAGATGCAAAGGCAGAAAGGAAAGGAGTGGAGCGAACCAGTCTGGTAGTGGTGAGCGGCGATTGCTAGGAGACGCAGACGCGTGCTTACACTAGTCAGACCCTGCACGTGTAGTAGCAATTAGCGGGGGAGAACGGTTACCAGTCAGTCAGAAAGACGCTGAGGGAGTCAGTCGGTCGAGTACGGGGACTCCTGGTGACTAGGCACGCACGGAGTTACAGGACCCTAGAGCAGACTCTAGTTAAACTATCTGCTAAACCTGACGGTGAGGGGAACTACAAGTACCTCACCAACCTCACAGGTCCGAGCCTCAGCAGCAACGCAGGGAACCATAAAGGAGACAGAGCCTGAAGCCATTTTCTTTGGTCCACGCTGCCGGCAAACGGGCCGAACACAGGGGAGAAAAGGCAGTTGCGACTCCCTGGATAGACCCCACGGTACTTCAGGTCTGGGGTTATCCGAAAACAAGTGCTAGCACGGCGAGCTACCTGTTACCCTCAGACTGCCCAAAGGATACCTGGTTTCACCTGGTTTATTAAAGCATCGCCTGGGTCAGCTCACAGAAACATCTAAAAGTTAGTAAAAAGCAGTTGAAAGACTTTTGGACTCTGCCTGAGTTATTCTGGGACCTGTTGTTCTACCCACCTGAGCCCCTGGGGCAGCCTCAATCACGGTACGCCACACCATCCGACCGCAGACTCCATCAGCCCCAGACGGTCATTAAAACTGCAGTTGCGGTCACCCAAATCCCTGACCGCAAACCGTGAGTGGCGTCACGATAATAAAAACTAACTTACCTGTTGCCAAATATTCAGAAGACGGTCCTGTGGCGTCCCTGAAGCTGGAGCGACATCGCTGGGGCGACACACATACAGTTGAATTGCGCAAGGCCATGCCCGCTACTTGGGTTCTGGCCAGGAACATGCATATCTCACAATTGCAGTCACGTGACTGACATTCCTTGCTCAGAAACCGGTGAATACTCGCAGTGCACTGTGTGTGTGCTGGGAGGATTCATTCATAAGTCTGCAGTCACATAGAGTGACACAAAGAGTGACTGCAGACTTTTCACATTAGACTGGACACCCCCTTTAAATAGACTGAGGATGTTCTGTCATATATGCCAAAACACCAGACAGATAAAGTGTCTTATCACATGTACAGTTGACCTATGAAATGAAAACAAAGTTTACTCATTAATTTGATTAATACAATGATTGTTCTCGTCTTTAGTCTTGCATCATGTTCCCACTTTTATTTTTATTTCAGGTTTGTAGCATACACAGAAAGTTGTAAGTGTAGGAATAGAGATTAACAGGAAAAGTAAAATATTTCTAAGACTTCTAAACTCTTTCCTTTCTCGCCTTTTCATTGGGGGACACAGACAGTGGGTTATATGTTGTCTCCAGGGGAGGCTTGACACTAGGTTTAAAAAAAAGTTAGCTGTTCCTCCCACAGCATATAACCCCAGCTAGGCGGGAACTAGCTCAGTTCTTTCTAGTGTCAGCAGGGAGGCTGACACGTCTGGCCTGAGCCCTAGGCCAGCTCATGTTTTTTATTTATTTCCTTTTCTTTGTGATTTTATTCTATTTTTGACTATGGGGCAATATCAGGGTGTGCTCACCCTCGTTCCCCCCGCTTACGGGCAGAGGAAACCTGGCGTGCAAAAGCCGTCAGTCTTCCCTCGCGCCCAAGTGGTCGGGTCTGCGTACCCTTCCAGGCTCCCTGGAAGCACCTCACACCAAGGTAGCTCCAGAGGGCTAAGCAGAGCCGAGCACCTGCTAGCCTCGAGCCGAAGATGCGTCCCCGAGATCTCCGCATCCCAGGACCGACGTGTCTTCAGACGGAGCAAGAGCAGGTAGGGAGACGACGTGTATCCGTCCCCTGCAACCAATCGCCTCCTGAGGAGGCGCCGGTGGGGCGATGCAGGCCGTGTTCCCTGGGAAGCATCATGAATTTAGCTCCCGGCTTCGGCCTGCATTCTTAGCAACGCCCCCTCCACTGCTCTGGAAGCCGCTCCCTCTAGTGTGCCGTCTCTCCCCTCCATGCTGCCAGAGAACACTGGATGCCATTACATGTGGGGAGCAGACACGGGTGAGATCGCCTCCTTGGCTCTGCAACTCTGCAGCACTATATACCGCTCTGTTCAGCGGTATATCGCTGTCTTTCTAGCGGTGTGTGCCTGCTGGCTGGCGGTGTATATCAGCTTTTAGCGGTATATACTGACTGTGCCTGCAGGTATATACCGACTGTTTGGCAGTGTATGCCACTTTACTATTGGTATATACCAGCCCTGTATAGCAGTCCCTTTCTAATACTGCTAGTAGCTACTCACCCACAGTAGTGTAATACTGCTAGAGGCTCACAGTACTAATTGTACGTTTGTTGCTGATATGCGTAAAAACCGCAAGGGTGATAAAGCGTCCCAGGCATCCTCTATGAACCTGTACTATGCTTGTACCACCTGTGGAAGCTCGTTTCCCAATGGTCGAAGCTATCCACTATGCCGGGGCTGCGATGCCCCTGCTACAGTGCCACAACAGGCGTTGCCGGACCAGGAGGTCGTGCAGTCTGTGGGTTCGGCCCCGGCCACCATTCAGGCAGCACCCCCGTCTGAGGAGGCTATCCCTGCATGGGCTCTTCTGATGTCTAAAAGGTTAGATGACCTGGCCGCTCAGATATCCCAGCCTTCCACACGCTCCCGCAGCCTCCCCCCGGCTCAGCTCCCTCAGAGGAGCCCGCCTTCGTCTGGTGTATCATCCCCAGTACGTAAAAAGGCTGTCTCCAAAAGGCGCCATTGCGACCGCTCCGCCTCGTCTGACTCACACGATGGTCAATCTGACTCAGGCTCCGTGACCTTTAGTAGTCACGATTCTCGAGACTCTGACTCTGATTCAGATGTCCCTTCTGAGTCTAGGCATATGGAAGACACTTTAATAGCGGCTGTCAATCACTCTCTGTCGATTTCTGATCAGCCCTCGGACCCGACTTCTCAGTCGGCAATCAAGCAAGCCAAGAAGCCTCCTAAGTCCTTTGCCCAGGATCCGATTTTTCATCAAATCATATCTAAACGGTGGGATCACCCTGATAGGAGGTTTAATAAAGAATCCTCCTCTTCATTCGCTTATCCCTTTCCTCTGGGAATGGTTAAGCCCTGGTCGGTACCCCTCGTTGTGGATCCGCCAGTATCCAGACTGGCTAAACACACGGTTATGTCTGTTTCAGACAACGCGTCTCTCAAGGACTCGTCCGACCGCGCAGTTGAGGCTGCGGTCAAATCTATTTTCCAGGCTTCGGGCTCCTCTCTGCGCCCCCTGTTTGCCATGACATGGGTGGCAAGAGCTATGAGCGTGTGGAGTAGGAACCTGCGCAAGTTGCTTCGCCCTTGCAATATTCCTCCAGAGGCTCTTGAAATTCTTGATTTGTTCTCTCTAGCCTCTAATTATTTTCTTCACGGCTCCCTAGATGCAGCTAGCTGGTCAGCCCTAACGGCAGCCAATGCGGTCTTCACCCGCAGGGTTCTGTGGCTAAAAATATGGAATGCGGACAGTGCCTCCAAGAAGTCCCTGTCCACACTTCCCTTCCATGGTCTTCGTCTGTTTGGCGAATCCCTGGACAAACTCATATCTGAGGCGACGGGTGATAAAAGTACCATTCTACCACAAAAGCAGCCTGTAGCCAGAAATTTCAAAAAATCTTGGCGCAGGCAGTCCTTTCGGCCTGCCCCCCAAAAACCATCAGCCCAAGGATCGTCCCAACGCTCAGATCGAGGATCCGGTCCCTCAAGGAGCTCTTCTTGGCGTTCCCACGCCAAGCAACCTAAACCCAAAGGACCTCGCTCTGTACAGGCCCCCTCAGCATAACGCCAGGTATCCCTCAGATCAGACTCCTGTGGGAGGGCGGCTTCTGCTTTTTCGGGATATCTGGCTAGACCACACTCACGATGTTTGGGTTCGAGAAATCGTCACCTCAGGTTACAAGATCGATTTCCATTCCCTGCCGGTCAACAGGTTTCTGCGTTCTCGTCTTCCAAAGTCCAAAACGCAAAGCCAGGCCTGATTTCAGGCCATAGCCTCTTTACATAAAGCAAATGTTATCATTCCAGTGCCCCTGGAACAGCGTGGCAAAGGTTTCTATTCAAACCTTTTTGTCGTTCCCAAAAAAGATGTCTCTGTCCGCCCTATCTTGGACCTCAAACGGCTGAACAAATTCGTACGGATTCGAACTTACCGAATGGAATCATATAGAGCAGTGCTAGCCGCCATCGAACCTGGAGAATTCCTAGCTTCCATAGACGTTCAAGATGCTTATTTACACATTCCCATATGTGTCTCTCATCAACGGTTCCTTCGCTTTGCCGTAGGACACCGTCATTTCTAATTCAGGGCCCTCCCCTTTGGGCTGGCCACTGCGCCTCGGGTCTTCACAAAGGTCATGGCAGCAGTCATGTCCATTTTACACCCCAGAGGCATCCTGGTCGTTCCCTATTTGGACGACCTTCTTGTCAAAGGGAGCTCTCTTCACGTTTGCTCAGAAAGCGTGCAGATTTGCCTAGACACGCTGTCAAGGCTAGGGTGGCTTATCAACTTCAACAAGTCATCCCTCATTCCTCATCAGCGCATCACCTTTTTAGGTATGCTGATAGACACAGCTCAGTCCCGGGTTTTTCTTCCAGAGGACAAGAGGTCTTCCCTGATCCGGGCGCCCAATCCCTCCGCCCTCGCCGTCACACATCCCTTCGGAATGGAATGAGAGTGTTAGGCAAGCTGGTGGCGGTCATAGAAACCGTGTCCTTTGCCCAATTCCATCTGCGCCCTCTACAACTGGATTTTCTATCCTCCTGGGACAAGAATCCAGCTTCCCTGGACCGGTCAGTCCGCCTATCTCGGTCAGACAATGCCACGGCTGTGGCTTACATCAACCGTCAGGGAGGCACTCGCAGCAAGGCAGCGATGAAGGAAGTATCCAGGATTCTGCTTTGGGCAGAGAAGCACATCCCCATTATTTCAGCTGTCCATATCCCAGGGGTAGACAACTGGGCCGCAGACTTTATCAGCAGGCAAGGTCTAGTAGCAGGGGAATGGTCCCTCCAAGACGAAGTGTTCCATCAGATCACTCTTCGTTGGGGGACTCCTGGTTGTGGCCCTCACGGTGTCTCAAATGAATGCCAAAATACGTCCCTTCATATCTCGGTCGAGAGACCCGCTAGCGCTCGGCTCCGACGCTCTAGTCTTTCCATGGTCGCAGTTTCGCCTGCCCTACATCTTCCCTCTGTTTCCTCTCATTCCGAGAGTAATCAAGAAAATCAAAGCGGAGGGAATCCCAGTGATCCTCGTGGCCTCGGACTGGCCCAGGAGAGCCTGGTATCCAGAGCTCCTCCAACTTCTCAGCGACACTCCCTGGCGTCTTCCCAACCGCCCGGATCTTCTGTCGCAAGGTCCAAAATTCCACCAGAATACAGCACAGCTGCATTTGACGGCGTGGCGCTTGAATCCCTGATTCTAGCCAAATCGGGTCTTTCTTCCAGGGTAGTTCATACCATGCTTAATGCTCGGAAGCCTTCCTCCGCCAGCATTTACCACAGGACCTGGAAGACCTATATTTCCTGGTGTGACCATTATAATCGGTCGCCCCTGACCTTTTCAATCCCTAATGTTCTTGCTTTTCTGCAAGACGGTCTGGACTCGGGTCTTGCTCTCAGTACCCTTAAAGGACAAGTTTCTGCCTTGTCGATTTTTTTTCCAGAAGCAGTTGGCTTCTCGCCCTCAGGTCCGTACCTTTCCCAAGGGGTAGCGCATTTGGTCCCTCCTTATCGCCACCCCTTAGATCCCTGGGATCTGAATCTGGTTCTCTGAGTCCTTCAACTTCCTCCTTTCGAACCTCTGAGAGAAATCTCTCTTAAACGACTGTCTTGGAAAGTTGCCTTTTTAGTCGCCATTACCTCTATCAGGCGAGTGTCCGAACTGGCAGCTCTTTCCTGTCACTCACCTTATCTGATATTCCATCAGGATAAGGTAGTCCTTCGGCCTTCCCCCGCCTTTCTTCCGAAGGTCGTATCCTCCTTCCACTTGAACGAGGACACTGTGTTGCCGTCATTCTGCCCGGTCCCGATCCACTTCTTTGAAAAAGCCCTTCACACTCTAGATTTTGTAGAGGTGTAGACTTTGCAGATCTACACCTCCAGAACAGCGCCGTTGTGCAAGTCCGATGCCCTCTTCGTCCTCCCAGTAGGACACAAAAAGGGCAACCCAGCGTCTAAATCCACGATTTCTCGATGGATCAGGACTGCCGTCTGTGAGGCATACAAAGCACGAGGTGCCGTTCCCCCTCAATCTGTGCGGGCCCATTCTACGCGAGCAGTGGGTGCCTCCTGGGCTATCCGCCATCAGGCTTCGGCAGCCCAACTTTGCAAGGCCGCTACCTGGTCCAGTGTGCACACGTTCACAAAATTCTACAGAGTGCATCCGCATGCATCCGCGGATGCTGCTCTTGGAAGACAAGTCCTTCAGACGGCAGTGGCCCATTTATAAGTGGCCACTGCTCGGTTTTTTGACAGTGTTTGTTATGTGTTCACTGCAGTTGCAATTGTTAGTCAGCGCTTAGTCTGATGTTATACACTGTTAATAGTTCAGTTCCCACCCAGGGACTGCTTTGGGACGTCCCACTGTCTGTGTCCCCCAATGAAAAGGCGAGAAAGGAAAGGACATTTTTGTGTACTCACCGTAAAATGTCTTCCTTGGAGCCTTTCATTGGGGGGGGGGACAGCTCCCACCCTTGTGGTTTTGGTTGTCCTTCTACTGCTTTTACACCAAACTGAGCTAGTTCCCGCCTAGCTGGGGTTATATGCTGTGGGAGGAGGAGCTAACTCTTTATTAAACCTAGTGTCAAGCCTCCCTGGAGACATCATATAACCCACTGTGTGTCCCCCAATGAAAGGCTCCAAGGAAGACATTTTACGGTGAGTACACAAAAATGTCCTTTTCCAGTGTTTCCCACTTCACATTCAGAAATTGCTTGTTTTCAAAGTTCCATTGCTAGAACAGAGTTTGGTGTTAGTGCAGTGAAGAACTGTGTTGTTACCTGAAAATAGAGGTGGGTTTATGTTTACTGTCAGGATATATAATTATTATTTTTTCTATTCAGCTTTGCAATCGATTTTTGATGACTGGTTGTCGTCGGAAGATGAGCCAATCATAGAGGTAAAGTAAAATCATTTTTTCGAGTGCCTGTCATTTTATATCATTGCATTTTATTTCCTCTACAAACTGGAAATTTTAAGCTTAAAGGAGTTGTCCGACATTAGCTTACCAAAAATTTTTGAGTTTATCTGTGCTGTATTGTCATATAAAACACCCCTACATTGTTATTTCTTGTTTTCTAACTTTTATTCCTCTTGAATTCACCCTTTATTCTCTGCAGCTCCTTGTTTACATTCAGCTCCAGCAAACTGACCACTTCCTGTGCAAATCCTCGGTCAGAGCTGGCACCACCCGACCTCAGTGTCCAGCCTCGCCCCCTGCCCGCCTCCTGCACACACATTCCCTCCCTGTCAGTATATTCTGCCCAGCACTGACCTGTTATCACTACAGCGTTGCAAATAACAGCCCCACATCAGGCTCTGCACACCACACGCACATATGACTCTGCACACCACACGCGCACATATGGCTCTGCACACCACACGCGCACACCGTGCTCTGCACCGCACACAGGGCTCTGCACCGCACACATATGGCTCTGTACCGCACGCGGCACTCTGCACCGACCATCCCCACCCCCATAGGGAACACATTTAGGGAGTACATACCCGTCCTCGGTCCCCGTCGCTCCTGCACGTTCGGCCGCTGTCTGTGCTCTGGCCATATCAGCACAGTAGTGACGTCACCGCTGTGCTGAAGAGAGCACAGACAGCCAGGCAGTGATCAGAAGAAGCGCTGCGCTGCTTCTCATCAGCACTTTCAAATGTACCAGCATCTGTGATCTGTGATGCCGGTACATTTGAATGTGTGATCCTGAGCAGGGGGCCCGCTGCTGGCGCTGACACCAGGGCAGCCAGGCCCCGCCCCCAGGTCACGGACCCCACAGCAGTGCAGGGGGAGGTTGCGGGCAGAGTGCGGGGGAATGTGTGGGAGGGTGCAGGAAAGGGGACGGGGCTCATCGCACTGTAGCCGCCCAGCAGGGAGGCGACATGCTGTTCCAGATTTGCATGTCAACATGGCCCTGCCCATGTTGACATGAAATGACCGGAAACGGCAAAATCGCGGCAGGAGCAGTCACATGACCACTCTGAGCCGGGGGAGAGGGGCTGACAGCAGGGCAGGGAAGTGCTCTCTATCTACTTACCTGCCCCAATGTAGCCCAATAGGGTAATAAAAAAAAAAAAGCAAATTAAGCCAGATAACCCCTTTAAGTATAATTGTATAGTAAATATTTTGAAAATTTAAACTAAAATATGATTTTACCTCTAAACCTACCCTTGGGCCATTTTCTTTTACAATTTTGTGAATGTATTTGCACCAAAATATGTAATTACAATCTGCTGTGATTTTTCAGCTCTTTTTGCTTTTACCCCCTTTTTATGCATTTTTGGCAAACATTTTGCACTTTTTTTAATATGCAGTTATTGTATTTTATACATGGATTTCCAGGCTCCTCATGATTTTTTTTACATGACAAAATCCTGACCTTTTTATTAGGGGTGTGCAGACTTTTTACATCCACTCTATATGTCATGATCCTTCTCACAACTCTTCTGATGACGCTCGTCAGGCTTCACCAGATTGTCTCCCTCTATAGAGAACGTCCTCCAACCTGCTCACTCATGGGTAGAGCTGGGCGGACTTGCAGATAACCGGGATCGGTGGGTCCCTGCTAAGCTTAAAATAAAAAAGAAGATCCATCATGGTGGCAAGCTGTTTCCAGGTCATGCGTTCACTTCCGGAGCCGACAATTAACCCTCATTGAATATTCACGGTTTTCCCCGCCCACCGGCACGTGTAATTGTTTGTAGTTGCATGCGGCCAAACCCTGAGTATCAGCGTGTCTGCTTACTGCAACCAGTCACAGGTGCTAGAACGGCTGGTGGGCGGGGAAAGCAGTGCAAATGTCTATTGGTCAGTATCGTGGTATAAAAATAAATGAATAAATAAAATAGTCGCCATAAGGTCCCCACATTCTGATACCCAACACAAATAAGCCCACGGTTGCAGGCTGCATTCCCCAGCTGTTGGGCTTTATCTTGGCTGTGTATCAAAATAAAGCCGGAGTCATATTTGCGAGGGACTCACATTGCATCACCTGGTATGGCCTGACGCTCTCCGGACACGAGCGTGCAGCTGCTTAGAAATACATGTAGCTGACCCGCTCCTGTCAGGAGAGTGTGCGGCCATACCGAGTGATGCAATGCGAGACTCATGCAAGTACCCCGCAAGTGTGACTCCGGCCTAAGAAGAACTGCACACAGTTTTTTTTTTTTTTTTAATTATTATTTAAATAATTTAAGAAAACGATGTGCGGCTCCCCCAATTTGGATACCAAGATAAAGCCCGACAGCTGGGGATGGTATTCTGAGCCTGAGGAGATGCAGCTTAAAAATATCAGCCTCCAGCTGCCCGGAATTGTCGCATCCACTAGATGCGACAGTCCCGTTGCTTACCCCGTTCTTCCCAATTGTCCTGGTGTGGTGGCAATCAGAGTAATAAGTAAATGGCAGCCCACAGCAGCCACTAAGTCCTGGATTAGTGATGGAAGCATCTATGACACCCCATCACTAATCTGTAAGTGAAAATAAATAAAACACAAACACCGAAAAAATCCTTTATTTGGAATAAAATGCAAAAAACACCCTATGTCACCACTTTATTAACCCCAAAACACCCCTGATGTCTGACATTATCCACAGGAGTTCCCAAAGCGATTGAGCTCTGCTACATCTGAACCTCACAGCAAGCGCAATAGAGCATGACTGCCCGCTGTGAGCTCCAGAGAATGAATGAGTCACAACGATCAGCAGTGACGTCTTTCCGGTTATTTGCGGTTTACAGCTGGAGCTTCCCAACTGTGACCGCAGGTAACATGACCTCAGAGGACCTCTGATGACCTCATTAACCTCCATGAACTCACCGACATATGCTGGCAGAAAACCGCGGGGGGGGGGGGGGGGGGGTTGCCAAGAGAAATAGATTTGGTGCTGAAATTTTAACACCATATTCCTGTACCCATTCTACACCTCTTTGCAAAAAAAAAAAAAAAAAAATCACATCACTACCGCATCATATCTCATGCAGCTTTGATGGGTTTTTTGCCAGGAGGTGTAGATTAGGTGCATGAATATAGTGTCAAAATTTCATCACCAAATTTGCATCTCTTGGCCCAAAAATGCAACAGTTTTTTTTCTTCCAGGAGGTGCAAATTTGGTTCTTAAATCTGGTGCAGATAATTTCAGCGCTAAATGTGAACCTTCTGGCACAAAACCGCAGCAAAAATATACAACATATATAGAACATATCAGGGAGGTACAGACCCCCGAGATCAACGGCACCAGCTCCTGCAGTTATACACTCAGTATATAGAATATATCAGGGAGGTACAGGCACTCGAGATCAGTGGCGCCAGCTCCTGCAGTTATACACTCAGTATATGGGTGCGCTCACTCTAACAATATGACTCGCACAAGTCTCGCATCACATCTTCCGGCACCTGATAGGAGCGGGTCGGCTGCATGTATTTCTATGCAGCTGAGATGTTCCTGTCTGGAGAGTATGCGGCCGTGCTGGGTGATGCGTTCCGATACTTGTGCGAGTCATACGGCTCATATGAGCGCACCTTATAGAATTTATTAGGGGAGGTATAGATCCCTGAGATTGGTTGCAGGGAGACAGACTGGGGACACATCTGACTGTGACCAATCAGACTCCAGACCAGCTGGTGGGCGAGGAAAGTAATGCATATGCATGAGCGGCCCAGGAAGTGAAGGAGAGGCCTCAAGAGCAGTTTACAGCTGCGACTGAGCCTTGGTAAGTTTGAAGCGCTCGCTTCATTCTGATTTTCTTCTTCGTTACTTTTTTTTTTTATTTTCTCACGTGCCGGATCCGGATCAAACACCCGGAATCCCGGGCCCGGGTCTGGCACCCAGGCACCTTTGAAACTGCGTGGATCCAGACTTTTACATCACTACTCATGGGGCATTAGCCAATCCTGGGTGAAGTGCCTTTTACAGGACATGCAAGTCTGGCATCCTGCTTCACCCGGTCTGGTATCCTGCTTCATTAACCCTTTGCTGAAATTCAAAAATCTTTCTTGTTAACCCTTTTGTTAAAGAAGAAACCAGCTGCAGTATTTACATTTGTGGCCGAAAGTGTTGGCACCTTTTGAAATTTTTTGAGAAAATGAAGTATTTATCTCAAAAAATTATTTCAGTTGTACATTTTGTTATACACATGTTTATTTCCTTTGTAGGTTTTGGAAGAACATAAAAACACATAATTGTACATAATTTCACACACTATAAAAATACACTGGACAAAATTTTTGGCACCCTCAACTTAACCCCTTCACGACCTTGGGCGTATTCACTTCCTAGCTCATGTCTCCCCGGTAACCGCGGGCTCCAGCGTAGAGCCCATTGTAATCCCTGCACATGTCTTCTAATCTAATCAGCAAACATGTGCGGCTGACAGGCATGGGTGCATCAAAAATCCACACGCACCTGCTTACCACTTAGATTGCACTGTCAAACTCTCACAGCACGATTTAAATGGCCACAACAGGGATCGTGACATTCCCCGTGATGTGATCACATTGTGCCATGGTGTTACCATGATAGCACAGGGTCAGCTAATGACCCCTGATGCTACGATGATTTATTTCCTGTGAGGGCCTACAGAGCGCTGGCACTCACAGGAAGACAGCATTTCTGCTGATCAGAGCGATACTGCTCTGATCAGGAGAAATGCACAGGCGATTGTACTGTACAGTGATAATGTATTGAAGTGTGTGTGTGTATGTGTAAGCGAACAACACTTGCTGTGGCTCCCTCCAAGAACCCAGAGACACTCTGCAGACTCCTGTCTGTCTCTCCACTCCAGGAGAGCTTTGGTCCAGTAGCCACAGCACTAACCAGCCTGGCTTGCACACTACTTCCAGTCTAAACCCAGACTGAAATCCAGAGCCCCCTGCTCTGCTCTCACACCCTGCAGAACACACACTGAGTCTCCTAAATCAGACTGGACATACCCACAGGTGGAGGTCTGTGATTATCCAGACCTGCACAGCACACAGGCATTATTAAAGGGAACCTGACCCTTAAATGCAGAAACAAGCCTTTGTGGAACTACAAGTCCCATAGCAACCTATTCAGTTTAATATTGCAGCAACCTTCTCCACTGCGACATATAGCGACCATTTACCACATTGGTGGTCGCTACCTCACATATCCCCCCCTCTGTTCAAACTTGTAGAGTTGAACACTCGATACCCCACAGGGGCCTCGAGACGGGGCATCAGGGTCACCTTGCCCTACCAGTTGAGAGGGCCCACTTTGACAACCTTGAGCTCCAGTTCGAGACATACCGTCTGTCACCAAACCCTTCACAGGAAACCCACTTCTCAGACACTGTCCCTGGTCAGACCTATCTCTCCATGACAGTCTCAAACGGTCAGTGTGGTAGTGAGACACTCTCTTAGTCGTAACTACTGTGCGGCTCGACCCTGCGCTATTCAATCCACTAGAGGGGCTACTGTTTGGGTACATCAGCCCTGAGGTTCTGCCGTAACTAGATCCTATGCATTCTCTGTGTCCAGATCGATATTGGGCTCTTCTTCTAGGACATCTTCGTCCATTGCTCTGATTGTTCACTTTCTCAATGCCATCTTTGGTTAGAGACATGTCCCAAGCGCCATTCTTTCCTTCGGACATTGTCTTAGAGTCTTCAGAGTCTGTTCTACAGCCCGATGTATAATTAGGTCCTCTATAACCTTGGCTCCTTTTACTACTTTACTTTCCTTTTACTCCTTTTACTACTACTTTTACATGCTTCCTTTGCCATCTGAAGCAACACAGTCACCAGGTGGACCGCACTTCTTTGGGCCCTGGCCCGAAGCGGTCGCGACCTCACACTAACTTGACAAAGTTTCTCTGCAATCTTCTGTCTTTCAAGATTCAATTGCTTTAGTTCTTCCAGGTATCCCAGTCTGTATTCTAGGAGAACTCGTATATTTTCAAACACACTCCTTTGTTCCCACAATGACACAGGGAACCATACTGACTTCGCAGAGTATCCTGGCTTCATTATGAATATTAATTCTTACTCTCGTCACACCGGACGTATCAACCATCTCCTGCATGACTCTTCCATTTCTTCCAATCAGCTTATTGACCAGTTTTCTGGGCACTTGTGTGACCTCCTCCACAAACACCAACAACCTTCGAGCTGTCTTGACTGCTTCTGCAGTTTTCCCATAGATTCAGAATGTTCCACTATTTTCTTCCACTTCAATAGCTGTAATACCTGGAACCTTCCTGGCTTGCTGAATGTTACTTCTCAGCGGTCTTAAGGCCCCGTCACACTAAGCAACATCGCTAGCAACATCGCTGCTAACGAACAACTTTTGTGACGTTGCTAGCGATGTTGCTGTGTGTGACATCCAGCAACAACCTGGCCCCTGCTGTGAGGTCGTTGGTTGTTGCTGAATGTCCTGGGCCATTTTTTAGTTGTTGCTGTCCTGCTGTGAAGCACAGATCGCTGTGTGTGACAGCGAGACAGCAACAACTAAATGTGCAGGCAGCAGGAGCCGGCTTCTGCAGAGGCTGGTAACCAATGTAAACATCGGGTAACCAAGAAGCCCTGTCCTTGGTTACCCGATATTTACCTTTGATACCAGCCTCCCCCGCTCTCACTGCCTGTGCTGCCGGCTCCTGCTCTGTGCACATGTAGCTAGCTGCAGGACACATCGGGTTAATTAACCTGATGTGTGCTGTAAGTAGGAGAGCAGGGAGCCAGCGCTCAGTGTGCGCTGCTCCCTGCTCTGTGCACATTTAGCTGCAGCACACATCAGGTAATTAACCCGATGTGTGCTGTAGCTAGGAGAGCAAGGAGCTGGGGGCTGGTCACTGGTTGCTGGTGAGCTCACCAGCAACTAGTGTAGCCACGCTCCAGCGATCCCTGCCAGGTCAGGTTGCTGGTGGGATCGCTGGAGCATCGCAGTGTGACATCTCACCAGCAACCTCCTAGCAACTTACCAGCGATCCCTATCGTTGTTGGGATCGCTGGTAAGTTGCTTAGTGTGACGGTACCTTTATTGCAAGCCCAATTAATGGTTTCTTAACCACCACTTCCTGAAATGCTGCGGTGAGCTGCTTCATATGCTCCAATTGTTTGGTGTCTTCTGCCATCCTTCTAGAGATGAGCCACTTTATGCGAAGACACTGTAGGTGCATGTCACTCAGGATAGCCACCCGCTTCTTTGTGACATCACTTACAGAGCACACCACCAACCGACAAGACTCTGGGGCAAAGTACACTTTACAGGCTCCTACTGCCTTCTGAAATCTCTCATGCACCTTCTCACTGGCACAGGCTTCTTTTAAGTCTTTTGGCACATCTATCAGATAATTGAAGACTGGTCTGCTTCCTTTACTTTCAAGGACACTAGACTGTTCCTGAGGTCTCTTGCCTCCTTCTATATTCTTCACCAAAGGCTTCACCTTTTGAGTTACACCCTCCTCGGGCTCAGCCCCAGCCTCAGAGCCTTTGGGTTTCAGGCTCTTAGCTGAGTCAATCTTCTAGTCTGCGGTCTTGGTCTTACCCACCAAGTCAGTCAGGCTCTCAGCTTCTGATGAGACCTCACGTCCAGACCTCACCTCTTCTTCAGAGGCTCTTTCCACTTTTACAGCACCAGCTGTGTCTTGGGACTTCACTGCATTCCCTCCAACTTCCTCTTGGGTCTCTGCAGTGTCACCCTCTGCCCTCGCTTGGGAGTTCACAACATCGCCTTCTACCAGGGTGTCACACCCTTCACCACAGTACTCTCTTCCTCTTAGAGCTTTGGGGCTGTATTCACTGTTATCCACCCTAGCACTAGATAGTTCACCGGTCTGCTCACTATGACCTTTGTGGATTTTTCTTCC
Source organism: Anomaloglossus baeobatrachus (assembly GCF_048569485.1). Lineage (NCBI taxonomy): Eukaryota > Metazoa > Chordata > Amphibia > Anura > Aromobatidae > Anomaloglossus > Anomaloglossus baeobatrachus. Next base: position 273,062,199 of record NC_134354.1, on the reverse strand, counting down.
ACCAACACTCTCTAGGATGTCATTTCCAGGATTTGATATCCTATAGTGCTTACACTCAACAGACCATCAGCATCACACTGGGAAGTCATAGGGGACACTACCAGTACTTCCTTGGTCGGCTCCTTTTCTGTGTTTTCACCCTGCTGATTTCTGTTGTTACAATGTGTCAGTTCCAGCTCAGACTCATCTTTCTTTGGCATGATTTTGCTGTCCGACTCTACATTAGCGGTTGCTATTGGCAACGTGCCTTTCTCAACCTTCTGTACACACTCAGATTCTGGAAGGGAATCCACACTTTAGGCAGAAATACACGACACTGTCTCTATCTGGACCATATTGTCAGAGGTTGTAGCTTGCTCCGCCCCTCTGCGCCTCTGGCGACGGGAGGTTTTCCCCTCTTTGCTCATCAGTACGTCACTGTACTCATTTGTCACTTTAGTAAAGTCAGTGTCTTTACTGGAGTCATCGTCAGTCCCCCTGGCGTCCTGGACTAACAAGCCCCCACTTAACCAAGTGTTGAACCCACTGTCTGGAGCTCTCCCGTTTTTAACAGTCGCACTATCCTTTGTTACTGTAAATGTCATATCCCTAAGGGGGGCACGTCCATCTCTTTCTTTGGTCACCCCTAACTTAGTACTGTCACCTCTAGTAGGTATGGTCTTCCTCTTATTACATAATATCATACTACTAGGAACACTTTCAGCCTCCCGCTGTGATAGGGCTTCCTTTGAGCCTTTCCGGCTTTTACACAAGCAGCTGGCCATTTCCGCCATCGACCACAAGTCGTCAGAAAAATTAAAGTCCCGGCCTATTATAATGGGATGCGGTAAGTCAGGCACTACCCCAACATTAACGGGTCCTAACACCCCATCCGTCTCAACCACTCGGGACCGTGGATACTCTCCAATGTTCCCATGTCTTCAGCTGGCTTCCATCCTTCCAAGAATCGGGTTAGTTATCGAGTGTGGCCCTCACCAGGGACACCAAGCTCACCGAGTCTACCAGCCCAGTCACACATTTGCCATTAACTTCCACAGAATACAGACGTGACTTCTCGTCAGCCGGGCAGTCTGTACCGCAGACCGGACACGCATAGCATGAACACCATTGTCCTTGGCTACTGTCCATTGGTGCCACTACTCCTTCGGATTTGGGATGCTCCGCCCCTTTTTGTGCCACCATCGTTCTCTGGGACCCCACCCCCTTTTGGGTAACCACCCCTTTCTGGGACTCCGCCCCCTTTTGGGGTTTCTGTGGCTTCCTTGCAGTGTCTTTAGACCCCAGTTCACACAGTTCCCCTTTATCTCGCTGGGCACCCTGTGTTCGTACTGGCCCCAGAAGGGAGTTCATCAACTGGTCCACTGCTGCCACATCGGTGCGCACTGACTGCTCCTGCTGTCCATGCACAAGGAACTGGTACAGCTCCTCCATAGCGTCCATTTGTGCACCCTCCATGCTGAAACAAGAAAACAAACAGGAGGGGCGCTCCAATGGGTAATACCCGGTGGTCTAAAGAGGGGGGAGGGGGTTAGAGAACCACTAACCTTTCCAGGTTGTACCGCCCGTACAACCAGGATCTCCAGCCTGTGGTGTATCACTGCTCACCAAACAGGGCCCCGCAATTCCGGGTTGGCCTGGAACCTCCAGTCACTGGTCTCTCGCCACTGCAGCACGGAACCCTGCAGACCCGCTGATTCACCGCCAGCAGCTGGAGTACGCTGTCCCTGTTCGTGGACCCGCCGATCCACCGCCAGCTGCTTGAGTGCGCCGACACTATTTTCGTGGACCCGCCGATCCACTGCAAACAGCTTCGAAAATTTTCATGGACTCGCCGATCCACAGGCAACACTTCCTTGCAGTGTGTAGACAGCAGAGAAAAAAAAAAACCTTCGTGGACCTGGCTAATCCACAGGAACAACACCTCAGCAGTTGCTAGATGAGCTGCCTGGATTGCTGCCCGCAGTCTAGCACCATATGTAAGGTTGCACCCCGCAACCTGGGGGGTTCCACTCGCTTACAGCGGTGTGAGGTAGCTTCAGCAACACATGTACACAGTCTCTTTATAAAAAATTTTCAGCCGTTTATTAAAAACTTGTCATAAACGGCAAACATTAAACATAACAGGCCTCTCCTGGCTTAAGGCAAAAACATAGCACAATCACATACCGTTGGCTTCCAGTCCAATACAGTCTCTATTGGAAGTGTGGCGCCTGTACACACTGGCTCCTGCCAGCCAGCGAACAACACTTGCTGTGGCTCCCTCCAAGAACCCAGAGACACTCTGCAGACTCCTGTCTGTCTCTCCACTCCAGGAGAGCTTTGGTCCAGTAGCCACAGCACTAACCAGCCTGGCTTGCACACTACTTCCAGTCTAAACCCAGACTGAAATCCAGAGCCCCCTGCTCTGCTCTCACGCCCTGCAGAACACACACACTAAGTCTCCTAAATCAGACTGGACACACCCACAGGTGGAGGTCTGTGATTATCCAGACCTGCACAGCACACAGGCATTATTAAAGGGAACCTGACCCTTAAATGCAGAAACAAGCCTTTGTGGAACTATAAGTCCCATAGCAACCTGTTCAGTTTAATATCGCAGCGATCTTCTCCACTGCGACATATAGCGACCATTTACCACATTGGTGGTCGCTACCTCACAATATATATATATGCGCCCTATCTTTCAAACTATAAAATCAAGTAATCTAATCGATACACGGCGTGGCGAGAAAAAAAAATCCAAAATGAAGTTTTTGTGTTGCTGCAACATTAGATAAAAATGCAATAATAGGCCATCAAAACGTCGGATCTACGCAGAAATTCTATAATTAAAAACGTCAGCTTAAGACGCAAGAAGTAAGCCATCACTAAGCCCTAGATCCCAAAATATGAGAATGCTACAGGTCATGGAATATGGCGGTAAAAGCACTATTCTTTTTTTGGACAAACTTCAATTTTTTTTCCACGCCTTAGATAAAAGTCAAAGTATACATGTTTGGTATCTATGAACTCATACTGACGTGAGGCATCATACTGACAGCTTTACCATATAGTGAATACGGTGAATAAAAACCTCAAGAACAGTCGTGCAATTGCACTTTTTTTGCAGTTTCACCACACTTGGAAATTTCTCCACATTTTCCAGTACACTTTATGGTAAATATCATGGTTTCATTCAAAAGTACAACTAGTCCCACAAAAAAACAAGCTTTCATATGGCAATATTTTTTTTTTTTTTCAAATTTGTTTATTAAGTATCAGAAATCAACCAGGTACAAATAAGGACATATAGAGTGCTTACATGTGAAACTGTAAAAGGATTCCGTACGGAGATACACATATTCCAGGTACCTGGGGTGCATATCACCTTAATGAGACACAAAGAACAAAAGAAGAAAACATAGAACACATAACAATATCACAGTGACCGTTTGTGCTATAGGCACCAACCAAGGAACATTCAACATTAATACCAGACCATAATATATTTTCTACAATAAAAGAGCGAATGGGCAATTCAGACAGTTATTACACTTAGACGGGTAATGTCAGAGGAAAGGCATTCCACATCTCCCATACCTTATTATATTTTTCAGGGCAACCTCTATTTTGATATACTGTCCGTTCATAGTGGAGCACTGCATTTACTAGCTCCACCCATGCACGCACCGTCGGGAGGGGGAACAGCCCATCCATCGCAGGGCAATGCATTTCCTGGCCATAAGTAGGGATTACTGAAGAAATATTTTGTGGTGATGAGACCAGGTTCCTTCGTCCAAGAATCCAAACAGCCAGAGTAGTGGATTAAGAGGTATAGGGAAGGAGGCCAGGGAGGACAGAAGCAATACCACCTCATGCCAAAAGGCAGCGATTACCGGGTAGCCCTAGACCATATGGACGAAGTGTGCGTCCTGTCCATGACACTGACTTCTCTCGGCGTCGCATCTTAAACAACCTCAATGGGGTAAGATAACCTGGTGTACTATATAGATTTGGATCATTTTATTATTAATTGATGGGGGATCTTAGTAGGCGATTCCAAGACTTCCACCCAGTCATCCTCCTGCATATTCGGAACCAGCAGCCCCCACTTTTCTTTAACTGCCAAAGGTTGGAACTCATTCATCACGGACAGTAGGTATGTATATAAAGATGACATCAATCCTTACGGGCCCTGGGATCAAAATATCCCTATCAAGAGAAAAGAGGAGATGAAAATGATCCCAGGAGTCCCCTTCATGTGGTGCTGGATCGCCGTTCTAAGCTGCAAGTACCTGAAAAAATGACACCTACTAACAAGGATAAATTTTGCTCATACATCTCACCAACATAGAAAACACTGTGTGCACCCCAGAATGTGGAAGACAGGTGATCCGATAGCATGGGGAAATACATATTTTGCCATAGGGGCATTTCAGCTATAACATCAAAAGAATGTAAGTCCTTCTACGCCTGCCTCTACACCAGCCGCGCCGCCCTATGAAGGGGCAGCAACTTCCGCAATCCTGATCCCCCCCCCCCCCCACCCACCCATCTCAAGAAGACCAAGTAAACCATTCGTCCCTGCCACATGAGCCAAATGACTCTCAGAATAAAGCAAGACAGAGCCGGGTATCCAGAAGCATATCGCTTTCAACCGGCCCGATAAATAATAATAAAAGAAATCTGGCACTGCTGTCCCTCCCAATTGTTTGGACCTATGGAGGGTAGTTAGTTTTAGCTTTGGTCTTGCATTGCCCCATACAAACCCAGTTATTAGCGTAATTAAGGATGAAAAGAATGACTTTGGGACTAACGCTGCACTATGTTGGAGAAAATAATTACATTTGGGGAGCAATATCATCTTTATAAAATTAATACGCCCCGGGACTGATAACGGTAGTTTACCCCATAACAGGAATTTACGTTTAGCCAATTCTAGAAAGGGGAATATATTAGATGAGAGGTCGCATTTGCTATCTTTAGTATAATGATACCTAAATATTTAAAGTTGGAGACTAATCGCAGAGGAGATAAAGCCTCTAAATGGGGCGTTGGACCGTTAGAGAGGTACTTCATATTAGATTTATCCCAATTGATGCCCAATCCGGAATACTTTGTAAAATCATCTATAATCTCAACAACCCGAGGCAGTGACCGCTCCACATCATCGATAAATATAATCATATCGTCTGCATACAGGCCGATTATATCCACCCCATCAGCAATTTAGATAGCCTTAATCAGCCTGTCAGAACGTATCTTAATTGCTAAAGCCTCAATGGCCAGGGCATAGAGTGCTGGGGACAAGGGACACCCCTGACGAGTCCCCCTTTCTAGTAAGAAAGGTTCAGATGAGATCCCGTTGACCACCGTTTTGGCCTTACAGGACCGATTATAACATATGGATCCAGGCGCAGAATCAGGGACCAAAACCGAAGTTCTGGAGGCAGACCATCAGGATGTTCCACTCCATGGAGTCGAGTGCCTTGGCCGCGTCCAGCAAGGCCAAGGCCCATTCATTGTCCCCCACCGTAGTACTATAATGGATAACCAGCTAAACTCTTCTGATATTAATGGACGTATTGTTCCCTTGCATAAAGCCCGTTTCATCTGGGTAATAACATCTAAAATTAGTTCAGCTTAGTTGCTAATATTTTAGTAAAGATTTTGTAGTCCACATTGACTAAGGAGATGGGACGATATGATCCACATTCCAGGGGTTCCTTCCCCCTCCTTTACAAGTATTATTATGTTAGCTTCATAAAAGGAGTCTGGAACGGAAGCTCCTCGGGTGGTCTGCACAAGAACCTCTAGCATGGTTGGTAATAAAAGCTCCTGATACCTCCCATATAATTCTATAGGGAAACTATCCGGCCCCAGGGCCTTACCCACAGCTAAGTCCGCAATTACAGATTTAAGTTCATCTAAAGTAATGTCAGCATCTAAAAAGGATTGTTGAGCAGCGGTCAGCCTCGGGAAGTTCAGGTCGGCTAGATACGCCAGACAGTCGTCTACCGACACCCCACTCCTAGACTTATACGGGAGCTATAAAAATCCCTAAAGTATTGAAGGATATCCGCCGGGGAGGTGACTATGCTAGTATAGTATTAGAGGATCTATGTTGTCTGACCATAAAGTCCAGGAGCGTACTGGACTGATTCCCCAATTCAAACTATGACTGCCGCGTAAAATTTAATTGGCACTTAGATTTTGTGTCTAAATGTTGCACGTGGTGCCTATGCGAGGGCAACCTGTTTTCATTAGAGGGGTTAGATATGTATACCCTTTCTGCCTTCTTTACCCTTTGTTCAGCCACATCATCCTCTTGTGAGGTGGTTCTCTTTATATAGGAGATCGCTGATGTTAGGCAGCCATGTAAATAGGCCTTAAGAGTGTCCCAAAAGGTAATGGCGTGTCGAGACCCCGTATGCGCATTTATAAAGCATTGTAATTGCTCAGGGATCCTATCATTAGTCCCAATTAGTTTTAGCCAAAAGGTATTTAACTTCCACTGAGGTCTCGGCGTCGATCTGCTGAATCTAAGTGACTGTATTACAGGACAATGGTCCGAGATATCTCTATTGCCGTGTTCAATATTCTCTACCCACATGGCCAGACCACTGGATCCAAATATATAATCCAACCGAGAGTGTACGTTTAGTGGAAGAGTAGCAGGTATATTCCCACGTGATCGGATGACGTAGCCTTCAAAGGTCCAAACAACTATTTGCGTTCATATAGACTGGGAGTGCTGTGGGGGGCAAGGGTACCACGTTGGAGATACTCTCAGAATGGAATCTATCTAAACCTTCATATGGCAATAATGACTGGGGGGAAAAAAAACAGTTATGGCTGTTGGAAGAAGGGGAGGAAAAAATGGAGAATTGCTGGGGAGTGAAGGGGTTAATGTTTGGATGTACACCTTTTGGAATAATTAATTGCAATCGATCGCTTCCTACAACCATCAAAAAGCTTCTTAGACCTGTCAACTTTTGCCAACTGCTCCAGGTCTCTCATATTTATAGGGTGCCCCCTACCAACGGCAATTTTAATAACTCTCCACAGGTGTTCAATGGGATTTATATCCTCACTCTTTGGCCACTGCAGAACGCTTCAAGCTTTGTTTTCATCCTTTTTTGGGTGGATCTTGAAGTATGTTTGGGGTCATTGTTCTGCTGGATGACCCATGACCTAGGATGGTAACCCAGCTTTTGACACTGGACATTACATTGCAACTAAAAATCCTTTGGTAATCTTCAGATTTCTTGATGTCTTGCGCCCAGTGTCAGAGGCAGCAAAACATCTTTCAACCTCCACCATATTTGACTGTAGGTATTGTGCACTTTTCTTTGTAGACCCAAGTCCATTTTCAGTAAATGGTAGAATGATGTGCTTTACCAAAAATCTCTATCTTGGTCTCATCTATCCTCAAGACGCTTTTCCAGAAGGATTGTGGCTTACTTAGATGCATTTTTGAAAACTGCAGTCTAGCTTTTTTATGTATGTCAACAGTTGAGTCCTCCTTGGTCTCCTGCCACAGCATTCAAATGATAGTTTGCACTGACACTGATGCACCCTGAGCCTACAGGACACTTAGAATTTCTTTTGGAAGTTGATTGGTTCTGCTTATCTACCATTCGGGCTGTCCTGCGTTGCAACCTTTCATCAGTTTTTCTCTACTGTCCACATCCAGGGAGATTAGCCATGCCATGGGATGTAAACTTCCTGATTATATTGTGCCTTGAGATTGTTGATTTATTATTCAACAACTTTGGCTTTCAAGTCCAAAGGCCCTGTGCGCACGCTGCGTTTTTTGCCGCGGATTTGCTGCGGTTTTGTTGCATGAATTCCTGCAGATAATTTTCATAACCTTTCTGCAATCATTCCCCAGCAAACCTATGGTAAAAATAAATGGTATGCGCACACTTTGTTTTTTTTCCCCTACAGGTTTTGCTGCAAAATATCTGCAGCAAAAAGAATGAGCATGTCCCTTCTTTTCTGCAGGTACCTGCGGTTTTTGCCATAGATAACGGTAAAAAAACGCAGGGACTAACCAGCGGAAAAACCGCGGCAAAAATGCAGGTGCGGTTTTCTGCCAGAGGGTGCGGATTTTTCTTAAGAAATTCCATTTTCTAGTGCGCACAGGGCCTAAGACACTTCTCTTCTCCTTTCTGTTCTCCATGAGGCACACACAGACACGCAACACAAATAATGAGTCAACTTCTCTCCTTTTTTTATCTGGTTTCAGGGGTGATTTTCATATTGCCCCCATCTGTTAGTTGGCGTAGGTGAGTTTAAATGAGCATCACATGATTGAAGTAAAGTTGTTTACTCAAAATTTTGGAAAGATGCCAGCAATTGTGTCCAGCCTATTTTAGGGGTTTTCTGTGAAATTATTTTCAATTTTCCATGTTTTTTGTGTGTTCCAATATACACAAACGAAAAATGCATGTGTACGACAAAATATGTGTGATTGCAATAATTTGCTGGGAGAAATCTTCATTTTCTGGAACAATTTTAAGGGTGCCAGCACTTTTGACCATGACTGTAAGTAAAGAGATCCTGTTCTTCATTGTAGTTTGTACAGGCTTAGTCTCTGTGTGTTTGTGCGTATGTGTATCTCTAACAGGAGCGATTTTTATTTTCATATACATATATAGGAAACACCAGAAGATGCTCCATCGGCATCAGGACATGGAACATCTGGAAGAGTCAGAGCAAGATCCGCCACTTCAGTTCCCAGTTACGTACCAATAATTGTGTTATCTGCAGTTGACTAAAACCCTCCATACGCTTTTTAGATTAATGTCCACCAAACCCTCTGATATCACTGGGTTCAGCTGACTGGTGCCTTATGGGGGCGCTGTATAGATGATGTCGTGAGTGATACATTTCCAGCATGTCCAATCTTGGACTGCCAAAGCTTGTGCTCACCCTAAGATGATCTGCAGAGATGTCGTGTAGTTTCTTTAAGGGTATGTGCACATTTAGGATTCGCAGCAAATACAAATCTGGTATGAAGACGCTGCTAAAATATGTGAATTTTTGCATATATTTTTATTACATTTTTTTCACATTTAGAAAAATGCTGTAACAATGCTGAAAGGATTGACATGCATGCTGTAGAAATAAAACTGCTCCAAATTAGTAAGGAAAAATTACGCAACATGTGCATGAGACTTCTGGAATCCCATTCACTTTACTGAGACAATAAAATGCTGCGTTTTGCACAGCTTAAACGTTACATGTGAACATAGCCTAATGAAGAAAACAGACGGCCGAGGTGTCTGCTGCCCGAATGATTGCTCTAGGTGCATGGGGGAGCCTAATTTACATCCCTAACCCAATTGTGTTCATCAGATGTTATAAAGACCGGTCTAGGCTGACCCCTTGCTTTAATTTCTCATAAATGTACCCCTGACATTAACCCTTCTCATGTCTACTGCTTGTAATGACCTCCTTACTTTGTTTCAGTGCAGCTTTTTCTTGATTCATTGTTTTAGTTCCTGTAATAGTTATGGAAATAATACGGCTTTTTTTTTTTTTTTTGTAGAGTTGCGGACAAGAAGACGTCCTTCAGTAAAGCCAAGCCCTCCAAAATTGATAATTAAATGTCTCAGCGACAGTGATGACTCCTCAGCAATGGAAGAGCCGGACATTGACGGCTCCAGTATTCATACAGAGAGACGGTAATGTTTCCTTCATGTACAATTTCATTTTTATTGTATTGTTAATGTTAACCCTAGAACGCATACCTGGGGCCTCGCAGGCCTGCTAGTTACTGGTTTTCTGCAAGATTATTGTTAACTTAATGTTCTGAAATATTCACATCTCAAATAAACTTTGAAAAGTATTTCTATTTGAGTTACTCCATGTTATTTGCAAACAGGCCTAACAGGCCCCAGGTATGTGAAAGTGTAGATTTCTAGGGTCAGCGCAGAAAGAGACTGTTGCTCGCTTAGATAAATAAAACATAAATCCATGGTATATTGTAATTTATCACACCGTGATGTATGTATATATGGTATATCACAAAAGTGAATACACTCCTCACATTTTTGTAAATATTTTATTATATATTTGCATAGAACAACCCTGAAGATACAATGTAAAGTAGTCAGTGTACAGCTTTAGTGATGCGCGGATAACTCGCAGATAACTGGGATGGGCAGGTCTAACCGATTATTTTTTTTTTTTTTTTTTCCTTTTTAACAATCCGGTTCTGGCCCAGGCTGATCCTGGATATCTGGCCGGACGCCGGTCTCCATTTAAGTCTATGGGGATCAGAATTTGGCCCTTAAAAATGGTGGTAGAAAGAATAGGGGAATTGGAGCAAGCGCGTTATACTTACTAGTGTCCGACATGGCTGTAACTGCTTCTGAGGCTGCTCATTGTACTTCCAGGGCCGCTCATTTACCTTCATACATATTCACTGCTTCCCCCGCCCACTGGCAGTCCTGGTGTCTGTGATTGCTTTCAGTCAAACGCGCCCCCTAGTCTGTGTGACCGCACGCCTGACTGCTTTCAGTCACACACCCTGTCTATAATAGCTCTATCGTGGTGTAAAAATGAATAAACTTAAAAACATTGGCGTAGTGTTCCCCCATAATATGATACCCAGCACAGATAAAGTATATGACTACAGGCTGCAGCCCACAGCTGTGCGCTAATCTTGGCTGTGTATTGCAATAAGAGGAACCACATACGTCCTTTTTTATTTTTTAATTATTTAAGTAAATAATTCTTAATCTGTCAGTGAAATGAAATAAACACAAACACCGCAAAAATCCTTTATTTGAAATAAAATGCAAAAACACCCTTATTAACTACCCCAGATCAGACATAATCCACACGATCATTAAGGAATAACGTTTGGAACTCCATTCTATGTCTGAACTGGGTGCAAAAAACCTAAAAAACATCACTATGGGGAGATAAGGTATGCACACCAGTGACTATGGAAGGGGAATACATGGAATAGCAGAAACTGCTGTGTGAATACTGACATGAAAAATTCAATAGCTATTTGTAAGAATGAAATGTGAAAAATGGAACCTGCATTACTGCCATGAATATATGAATAAAGAGAAATTTAGCTACTGAATTGATCAATGCAGAAGAGCCCCAACACTACGCCAAAGTATTTCTCTACGTTGGGGTCCCTAGCTTGTGTGTGTCCTCTCATGCAGTTAAAAAACTTACCGTGTATGGGAAGCTGAGACCCAGGCTATATATGCGTATAATGTGGATTGGCAATAGGTGTGTATGGGGAGGGTTCACAAACGAAAGACTACTAACATTAAGGAATAACGTTTGGAACTCCATTCTATGTCTGAACTGGGTGCAAAAAACCTAAAAAACATCACTATGGGGAGATAAGGTATGCACACCAGTGACTATGGAAGGGGAATACATGGAATAGCAGAAACTGCTGTGTGAATACTGACATGAAAAATTCAATAGCTATTTGTAAGAATGAAATGTGAAAAATGGAACCTGCATTACTGCCATGAATATATGAATAAAGAGAAATTTAGCTACTGAATTGATCAATGCCCTTCCATAGTCACTGGTGTGCATACCTTATCTCCCCATAGTGATGTTTTTTAGGTTTTTTGCACCCAGTTCAGACATAGAATGGAGTTCCAAACGTTATTCCTTAATGTTAGTAGTCTTTCGTTTGTGAACCCTCCCCATACACACCTATTGCCAATCCACATTATACGCATATATAGCCTGGGTCTCAGCTTCCCATACACGGTAAGTTTTTTTAACTGCATGAGAGGACACACACAAGCTAGGGACCCCAACGTAGAGAAATACTTTGGCGTAGTGTTGGGGCTCTTCTGCATTGATCAATTCAGTAGCTAAATTTCTCTTTATTCATATATTCATGGCAGTAATGCAGGTTCCATTTTTCACATTTCATTCTTACAAATAGCTATTGAATTTTTCATGTCAGTATTCACACAGCAGTTTCTGCTATTCCATGTATTCCCCTTCCATAGTCACTGGTGTGCATACCTTATCTCCCCATAATCCACACGATGGCCCACGACAATTCCAGTTCTTCTACATTACTGAAGGCACAGCGCGCCATAGAACATGACCACTCGCTGTGAACTTCAGGCAGAGACTGAGACTCAGCAATGAGCAGTGACGTCACTCAGGTTTTTTGCGGTCACAGCCGGAGGTTCCCACGGTCCTCCACTTGTAACCTGTAACCACCAGTAACCTGACCTCAAAAACAACCCCTATATCAAATATTTTAATTAAAAGCCATTTTACAAATAAGAATATATCTGTGAAAGTAATAACCCCGGCTGTTTTCTATGCCAGCTTTGTAAAGCATGTTCAATTCTAACAACTCCTAGATAGATTTGGCAAAAACATCCCATACAGGAGGACATTAGTCATCGACAGGAGTGCTTTACTGTTTGGTGGGTCTGTGTGGTCTTAAATATATAGGCAAGACCATCACAAGCCTTAAAGCAAGAATAGGGGAGCATATTAGATCTATCATAAATTATGAGAAAAATGAGCACACTTATAAAGATGAGCTAAAACTGGTTAATCATACATACCCCCATCGCTGAACATTTTAAACTAAAACACAATCTAGACTGGACCAAACTAAAAGGATGGGCAATTTGCCAAGTCAAAACTGGAATTCAAGAGGGAGATCTGAATATTGTGCTCCTTAAACGAGAAAGCAGCTGGATATGTAAAATGAATTGTTAACCCAAGAAGACTTAAGAAAAACTACAATTTTGGCTGTTCTTAAGAAAAATTTAAAGCACAAAATATGATTTACCTGAATTCCCTTTCTCTATCCGATCCGCATCAATGACCACTAATATATGAAACAATACTAGATAGAAAGACATTTGTCATCTTTATTTGAGATACTGTAAAATGGTTAATTTCTCTTTATTCTACCTGTATAAAAATTAAAAAAGCTCTATTACTGAGACTGCACCACAATCTTATGACTTAATAAAACATTATATGATATATTAATATTTTAAGAATACTTTGTACTCAAGTGACATTTTGTGGAGCCAATCCTTAATTACTGATCTATATGAAGTCAAATAATTAAACATCAATGGTTTTACTTCACACTATACTGATATTGATGCAGTCAGGAATGTCAATAGTTAATCTGTACCCTGCTATGATTGGCAGGTTCTTCTGTCATTCTTGACAGATTGTAATGCCTGCCTGGATCAACAGACTCAGATGGGATGTAATGGACAGGCTAGAGGGAAGCCACTCACCAAACAGGACCCCCAGAACCCTGAAACCCTTTAACCCCAATACAGGGATTTGGAATTACACAGGGCCCTGGAGATCACTACCTGTGGAAGGCTGCAGTCCGATGAGAGTAGTCGTCAGGCAGGGTCAAACCAGGAATAGCAGAACAGGGACAGAGTCGGCAGGCAAGGACGGAATCAGAAAACGTAGCAGAGGTCAAATCCGGTTTGGGCAGCGAGGTACAAAAACAGCAGGTGGAAGGGTAGTCAGAAGTCAGCACACAGGAATCACAAAACAGAATAGGGTGGACCAGGAGCCAGGAAATCAGAACTATCTCTGGCAGAGGTCAGCAGACAGGAGGGGAACTAAGAAGAGTGTGGTGTCCTCCCATTGGCTGTAGCTGAACACTGGCAACTTCAGCTGGACGACACACGCCACCTACAGACAACCAGTGGTACTGCAGATCCCAAGATAACCCAGCCCAGTGGATGATCGGAGCCTACGCCCACCGGTGCCGCTGGCATCGACTCCTCTCCCATCACCAGCACCATCCACGGCAGGAACACGGCGTCGCCTGGCGATCGGAGCAGAAGTCGCTGGAGCGGACTCCGGTGGTGACGTAACACAGATAATATAAAAGATCTTGTTTGCTAGTGGCCCTCGCCCCTAGAAGGAGACAGTACACCTGTCGAAACACGCGTTGGGAGGGCTATTTGTCCTGATTATTCTTAGATTGGAGGAGATTGCAGTACAAATAAGTGGTCTTTGATAATTAATGCAGTGGAAAGTATGGGCATGCATATCACAATCTATCAGTGCTTATTCCCTACTACTGGTATGTAGCACTTAGTAGTATACGATATAATAGCAATGCATCCATACATCTGACCATGGTATAGTACTCTATCAGTGATAGCATTATAACAGAAGCACTGATAGTGGCAATACCCTTTAAGAAAGTTATATAAGTATCATACAACTACTGGTTAGCAATAATTTACATCAGGGCTTAAAATGGGGTATAAGTCCACTCCAATCAATTAGATTACAAACGTTGGGACTATTTTATAAATACAATTTTTATTTTATTATGTAACTAATAAGTTACATTTTATCCACACACCTCATCCCTTCTCCTTTCCCTAATTACTGCTATTCAGTTTGGTGGTGCACACGTGTGTGGAATTTCTATAAGAGGAATATGCTTTTTGGCTACACTGCATTCATATATAGAAGCCCTAAGTGCCAGAACAGCAGAAACCTCCCTCGGGTGGCTTTCTTTTTAAAATTATAACCCACTGGGAATTCATCTATGGATGTGGTGATGATTTTGACTCCCATGGGTGTTATCCAGAAACTAAGCACACATTGGATGCTGTAGAGTGAAAATTGCAAATATGCCATTGTAGTGCCCAGTACATTGTAGTGCCAAGTACATTGTGCACAGCTTGTACCTCTGACGATATACCTCCTTAAAAATTGCAGTTTAGGAACATTGTGGTGCTCAACAGGAAGGGGGCTTTTGGATTTAGGAGCACACATTTTACTGGATTTCCTTTGGATGGAGCCATGTTTCTTTCCAGAGATTTTGTGTTAACAATAATGGAGAAATTCCCTATATTTCAGGTAACAGATGATGGACCTGAGTGGGGACTTGTTTTTTTTTATGGGTTGCGTTGAAGCTTTAATTGGTGTCATTTTGGGGAACATAACATTTTGGATCAGTTCACCTTTATCGTTTGCTCTAAGATGAGCAGTTAAATTGCATAGAAGGAAAAGATATCGGCACATCCAACATAAAATGATTTCTTTCTTTATTGTCACATAGTATTAAAAAAGTCCATCCATATTTAGAAGACCCTGGCGCGTTTCTGACGCAAAAGAGCGTCCTTAATCATAGGCTAACATTTTTAGCTAGCTCTAGACATTTATAGGCAAAGATCAACAATAGAGTTAGAAACAATAAGTAACACATGATTAAAATCACACACTAAAAACAAAAAAGTAGGATTGCACAAAAAGAAGGGGGAAGGGATTGTGATATAAAGCATAAAGCATAAAGTATCTCATATATAAAGTACCATTAATAATATTTCAACAACGACATAGAGCAAGTCTTATTTAATGTCATTGTAATTGCAATGAACTGTGTGACTGAACACATTGGTGAGAGAGAAAAATAGAAAGAATAAAACAAATCATTTTACGTTGGATGTGCTGATATCTTATCCTTCTATTCCAGTTATAATCCACCTGGCGGATTCCATATCGTTGCACTCCGTGGATGTGTGGTGACCTATTCCATTGGGCATGTCAAACTTTCCTCCATCTCGTTTGCAGTTAAATTGCAGTTTCCATTAAATCTCTGAAATACAGGATTCAGATGAAATCCCCGATTGAACCATTCACTATAATAAGGCAGGCAGAGTTACTTTGGCCGCTGTCTATCCTCAGCAATGTCCAACCTTTCAGTGCTGCACAGAACTGGAGTGAACAGTAGTTGCTTCATTATAGTGAATCTTCCATCTGGGTTTTGTTTGAATCATGTTTTTCAGAGATTTAGACGGAAACTCCAGATGGGTGGCTAGGGGTTCAGCTCGGGGGGGGGGCACACATCTGAGTGGGCGCCTAAGCCAGGTAACCATGATAACTATAGTGGTGCAGACTAATCGTGGGTATAGGGGAACCTCAGCAGATGACAGATATTACCGCTGTATCGTGACTATATAGTGGTAGATATCAGTCTTGCAAGGCATACAAGAGATTACAGTACGGTTATAGATGGTGACTTATGGCTGATGTTATTTCCGGTGGAGTCGTTCACTTTTCCTGTCTTTTCCATCTGGCCCAGACCAACATGACAACTTCTTCCAGCAATGATTATAACAAAGACATATCTGACTCCACACATTTCCAGCACCATCCTCATCTATTCCCAACCTGCAAAAACTCCTCACCCTGCTGATACCCCAATACTGAGCCACTGCTGCTGCTGTATGTGTCCGTACTACTGTACCTGCTCTGTGGCACAAAAAAACTTTTCCTTAATTGCCCCACATAGTAATGCCACCACTGTGCTCCTTACATGGAAATAATGCCTCCCTTGTGCCCTCTAGATGGTAAAACTGTCCTCTAAAAAAATACAGTCCATATGAAAAAGTTTGGGCACCCCTATTAATGTTACCCTTTTTTCTTTATTACAAATTTTGTTTTTGCAACACCTATTTCAATTTCATATATCTAATAACTAATGGACTGAGTAATATTTCTGGATTGAAATGAGGTTTATTGTACTAACAGAAAGTGTGCAATCCACATTTAAACAAAATTTGACCGGTGCAAAAGTATGGGCACCCTTATCAATTTCTTGATTTGAACACTCCTAACTACTTTTTACTGACTTACTAAAGCACTAAATTGGTTTTGTAACCTCATTGAGCTTTGAACTTCATAGGCAGGCGTATCCAATCATGAGAAAAGGTATTTAAGGTGGCCACTTGCAAGTTGTTCTCCTATTTGAATCTCCTATGAAGAGTGGCATCATGGGCTCCTCAAAACAACTCTCAAATGATCTGAAAACAAAGATTATTCAACATAGTTGTTCAGGGGAAGGATACAAAAAGTTGTCTCAGAGATTTAAACTGTCAGTTTCCACTGTGAGGAACATAGTAAGGAAATGGAAGAACACAGGTACAGTTCTTGTTAAGCCCAGAAGTAGCAGGCCAAGAAAAATATCAGAAAGGCACAGAAGAAGAATGGTGCGAACAGTCAGGGACAATCCACAGACCACCTCCAAAGACCTGCAGCTTCATCTTGCTGCAGATGGTGTCAATGTGCATCGGTCAACAATACAGCACACTTTGCACAAGGAGAAGCTGTATAGGAGAGTGATGCAAAAGAAGCCGTTTCTGCAAGCACGCCACAAACAGAGTTGTCTGAGGTATGCAGAAGCACATTTGGACAAGCCAGTTACATTTTGGAAGAAGGTCTTGTGGACTGATGAAACAAAGATTGAGTTTGTTTGGTTATACAAAAAGGCGTTATGCATGGAGGCAAAAAAACACGGCATTCCAAGAAAAGCACTTGCTACCCACAGTAAAATTGGGAGAGGTTCCATCATGTTTTGGGGCTGTGTGGCCAATGCCGGCACCGGGAATCTTGTTAAAGTTGAGGGTCGCATGGATTCAACTCAGTATCAGCAGATTCTTGACAATAATGTGCAAGAATCAGTGACGAAGTTGAAGTTATGCAGGGGATGGATATTTCAGCAAGACAATGATCCAAAGCACCGCTCCAAATCTACTCAGGCATTCATGCAGAGGAACAATTACAATGTTCTGGAATGGCCATCCCAGTCCCCAGACCTGAATATCATTGAACATCTGTGGGATGATTTGAAGCGTGCTGTCCCTGCTCGGCGACCATCAAACTTAACTGAACTGGAATTGTTTTGTAAACAGGAATGGTCAAATATACCTTCATCCAGGATCCAGGAACTCATTAAAAGCTACAGGAAGCGACTAGAGGCTGTTATTTTTGCAAAAGGAGGATCTACAAAATATTAATGTCACTCTTATGTTGAGGTGCCCATACTTTTGCACCGGTCAAATTTTGTTTAAATGCGGATTGCACATTTTCTGTTAGTACAATAAACCTAATTTCAATCCAGAAATATTATTCAGTCCATCAGTTATTAGATATATGAAACTGAAATAGCTGTTGCAAAAACCCAATTTGTTATAAAGAAAAAAGGTTAACATTAATAGGGGTGCCCAAACTTTTTCATATGACTGTATTAATGCACTGTGTAATGCCCTAGAAAAGTGTCCACATTTTAGTCCTAGAAAGTAATAATGCCCCCAGTGTGCCTTTCATGGTCACAGTACCCTGATTGCCCCTATAGCAATAATGGCTTTTTAAGTGTCAACTTAACATTTAATAATGCCCCCCCCCAATTACAGCTCGTCTACATACAGTACGAAGCCCCTGCTGCACCCCTATACACAGTGTAAAGTTTCCATTGCTCGCCTATACACACTGACACCTCTACACCTCCCGTATACATAGTATGATGTATCCACAGCTCCCCCAAAATAATTGTCCACACAGTGTAGAATAGACACCACAGTAGCCAACACACAATAACCTACAGATTGTATAATGGCTTCAATAGTAGCCCCTTGCACTGTATGAGAGCCCCCAAAGTAGACCCACAGTATATAACAGCCTCCCCACACTGTATCATGTCCCCCTACAATGTATAAGTGCCCCCCACACCAGTGGCATTACTAGAGCCAATGGACATTGATGTAAGATTTGGATCTGGCTCCCCAAATTCCCACCTCCCTGCATGTTGATGTCAGATATACAGGCCCTTGTAGCTTTCTAAATCCTATAAAAACATATTTTGCTCCCCGTCCCCCTTCATTACGTAGCAATGCCCCCCACCCTGGTATATATGTCCCTCATCCTGGTATATACAGCGCTGGCAAAAATTAAGGGACCACTGCAAAATTGTCAGTTTTTCTGATTTTTCTCTTTATAGATATATTTTGGAGTGAAATGTAAATTGTTATTTTATTCTATAAACTATTGCCATGTCTCCGAATTTCTAAGCAATACATTTTGTATTTATTTTTTGAAACTCAGAAATGGTCAAAATAACAAAACAATGCATTTCTTTAAGAGCTCAAATAATGCAAAGAAAACAAGTTCATAATCATTTAGAAACAACAATACTAATAATGTCAGGAAGAGATTAGAAATCAATATTTTGTGGAATAACTATGATTTTTAATCACAGCTTTCATGCGTCTTGCCATGCTTTCCACCAGTCTTTCACACTGCTTTTGGGTGACCTTATGCCACTCCTGGTGCAAAAATGTAAGCAGTTCTTCTTTGTTTGATGGCTTGTGACTATCCATCTTCCTCTTGATTACATTCCAGAGGTTTTCAATGGGGTTCAGGTCTGGAGATTGGGCTGGCCATGACAGGGTTTTGATGGGGTGGTACTTCATCCACACATTGATTGACCTAGCAGTGTGGCATGGCTCATTTTCCTGCTGGTAAAACCAGTCCTCAGAGTTGGGGAACATTGCCTGAGCAGAAGGAAGCAACTTTTTCCAGGATAACCTTGTATGCGGCATGATTCATACGTCCTTCGCAAAGTTTAATCTGCTCAATTCCAGCATTGCTGAAGCATCCCCAGATCATCACCGATCCTCCACCAAATTTCACAGTGGGTACAAGACGTTGTGGCTTGTACGCCTCTCCAGGTCTACGTTTAGCCATTAGACGACCAGGTGTTGGGCAAACCTGAAAATTAGACTCATCAGAGAAGATTACCTTACTGTAGAAATTGGTCAGATTGAAGTTTGCGAAGGACGTATGAATCAAGGAGCATACAAGGTTATCCTGGAAAAACAGTTGCTTCCTTCTGCTCAGGCAATGTTCCCCAACTCTGAGGACTGTTTTTTGCAGCAGGACAATCCTAAAGTGACACATCAGATTTGAAAAATGAGGCTTGGTCATGAAAGCCAAAAGTGGCTTAGTCCTTAAAGGGGTGGTTCACTACTCTGCATTAGTAGCCACATCTCTGTAAAACTGATAGGGAAGGCTTTTTTTAAATACTTTGTTCAGCTAATTATGCCTATGATCGGTGCTATTGCGGTCTGCACATCCCCATGAAGTGACCACTCAACACTCCCCCCCCCCCCCCCCCCTTCCCGGGCTCTGTGACCTCTGGGATCCGGTGATGTCATGTCAATTTCTAGTTGACCTGACACCAGCGAGGCAGGCCCTAGTCTTCCTGAGTGACTGGGTTGTGCGTGGCGTTTCACCGCTCATCACAGCCCAGCGTCATAGCCCAGCATCTTGCGCGCACTCTCCTTCACTGCAGAACGCCCAAGCAGGAGCGATGCTGGGCTGTGACGAGCGACTCTGCCCACCGCCCCCAGTCACTCAGGGAGACTGGGGCCGGGCTTGGTGATGTCAGGTCAACTGGAACTTGACGTAACCTCACCGGATCCAAGAGGTCACAGAGCCCGGGGGTCACTTCATAAAGATGAGTGGACCGTGATAGCACCACTCACAGCAGAATTGGCTAAACAAGGTATTTAGAAAAAGCCTTCCCTATCCGTTTTACAGAGATGTGGCCACTATTGCAGAGTAGTGAAACACCTCTTTAAGGGGTAAGGAGTTGCCCTCTTTTTTCAACATTGTTAAATGTGGAGAAATATGTGTTAAAGAGCAGCTACAGGCAAGCACATGAAAGCTCAATCGTGTTTTAGAAAACATGGACAATTTTTTTTTTCAACGTAGATCATATTTTCATCAGTGTGACGTCCATGTGTGATCCGTTTTCGTACTACATTAAAAAGTACATGATCTTTTACAGTTTCTGATGTATATAATAAAAATGCATCCATAAAAATTGGATGTCACTTGGGAACTGTGTGTGTTTTTTTTTTGTACACATAAAGATTTTAAATAAAGTAGAGCATGCTGCGATTATTTGTTTTTTCTTCTCAAGAAACTGTCTGCTTGATTCTCCCCTGCCTCTGTTCTTGTGTGTGTGTGTGTGTGTGTTACTAACTCCTCCCCCAGGATAGAATTCACAGGGAAGCTCCCCTTAAACATGTTTTTTTAGCTCCCCCTTCTGGTTTGGAGTTAAGTGTTGACTGCTGGTGCTACCTAGCATGGAAGACCCCCTTCTTGCTTCCAGGCATAGCATCACCCCCTGTGAGGAGGGCAACACTACTGTGGCAACCGGACCACTGGGGTGCCACATATTATATTAAACTGAGATAATGAAAATGCATATATTATAGGTGAAACTTATCTTTCTACAATAAGGGGAAATAATGACTATGCAATCGCCTTACAAATTAGTGTAAAAGTGAGTGCTGAATACAATAGCTACAGTGTTAATGTATGCACTAAAAAGTGAATAGCTTAATATAAAAAAATAAGAATAAATATGGATAGATAGAAAAATAAATACATATTAGTGTATGTATAATTACAGATACCCTCTCCCCCACACACTATACACGAAAATGACAATTGATATAAATATGGATATATTATAAATATAGACGTGCACATAAAAATGTGTATTCGCCAGAATACATATATATTCAAATACACATATATACACACACTTTTTGGGGGCACAATATAGTATAAGAGCCATTATTGTTAACAGTATATAATAGTAAAAGATAGATATAAATAAATGTAGACGAGCCCAATACAATTTAAATATAAAACATTTCTTTACAAAAGTATTTGTCTGTTGTTCTTGTTCCAGGGGCGGGGGGACAAACAAGCCGCGTCCGAAAATCCAGATACCGGCTGTCACCAGAAGACCACCAAATCACTCAGCATCAAACTCAATCATCAACCAAGGTTAGTACATTAGGATATGAGAATACTAAAGAAAAAAATAATAAAAACAAGTGTTAGGCCCTGTGCGCACACTGCGTTTTTTGCCGCGGTTTTTGCTGCAGAAATGCTGCAGAAAATGTTTATAACCTTTCTGCAGTCCTTCCCCAGCAAAACATATGGGGAAAAAAATGCATAAATGCATTTTTTTTTACCTACAAGAATAAGCATGTCACTTCTTTTCCACAGGTACCTGCGGTTTTTGTCATCGATAATGGTAAAAACCGCAGGCACCAACCCGCGGAAAAAATCACAGGTGTGTTATTACCGTGTTTTTTGCCGCGGCTGCAGTATTCTGCCAGAGAGTGCAGATTTTTCTTAAAAAAAAAAAAAAAAAAGTTATTTCCCAAGGCCCTGTGCCCACACTGCGGATTTTGACGCATATATTTAGAAATCTGCAGCAAAGTCTGCATGTCCATTGTGAAGCCAGCAAAGTCTATGAGAATTCAGAAGTGCTGTGCCCACGTTCAGTATTTTTCCCTTGTGTATTTGGTGCAGATTTCTTTTTTTCTGCACCAAATCTGCACAAAATAAGCAACATCGGCACAGCACTTCTGAATTCTCATACTTTGCTGGCTTCACAATGGACATGCAGATTTTGCTGCAGATTTCTGAAAATACGCGTCAAAACCAGACAGCGTATGGACTAAAGCGGGCTTTACACGCTACAACAAATCTAACGATGTGTCGGCGGGGTCACGTCGTAAGTGACGCACATCCGGCATCGTTAGTGGTGTTGTAGCGTGTGACTGCTACGTGCTATTGCGATTGAACGTAAAACCATTCATCACATACACGTCGTTCATTTCCTTAAAATTGCACGTCGGGTTGTTCAATGTTCCCGAGGCAGCACACATCGCAGTGTGTGACACCCCTGGAACGATGAACAGATCTTACCTGTGTCCCGCCGGCAATGCGGAAAGAAGGAGGTGGCCGGGATGTTTACGTCCCGCTCATCTCCGCCCCTCCGCTTCTATTTGCCGGCTACCGTATGACGTCGCTGTGACGCCGAATGTCCCTCCCACTCCAGGAAGTGGATGTTCGCCGCCCACATCGAGGTCGTAAGGACGGGTAAGTACGTGTGACGGCAAATAATCGTTTGTGCGACACGGTCAACAAATTGAACGTGCCGCACATACGATGGGGGTATGTCACATCGCATACGATATCGTATGTTATACTGTAAGGTGTAAAGCAGGCATTAGGGACAAAATGTAGAATTGGTGGAGGAAGGTTGAACCAGATGGACCTAGGTCTTTTTTCAACCTATGTAGCTATGTTCTCTAAACCTGATCTTCATCTTGCATGTAGTCATTGCGATATAGAGCTTACCGCACGGGCATGTAACATGGTACAGCACACCTTTAGAGGCACATGTCATGAGGAATTTTGTAAGTTCGAGTCCCATCAGCATTTGTAAATTCCTTACATTTGATCAAGTTGCTGCCGGCCTTGCAAAGACCACATGGGAAGAAACCAGGTGGAATTGATGCATTGTTAGATTTTTGTACTGGCTCTTTACTATGAGGTTTTGCAAATTCTTTGCCCTTTTAGCAGTTATTAGCAGTCTTTTTCTCTTTAGAAAAAAGTGCAAGTACAGAATAAACTTGGGTAGCTACAACCTTGACCCATAGGGGTATAGGCTTTTTTTTTCTTATAGATACAATGGATACAGAAAGTATTCAGACCTCTTTAAAATTTTCACTCTGTTTAATTGCAGCCATTTGGTGAATTCAAAAAAGTTCATTTTTTTTCTCATTAATGTACACTCTGCACCCCATCTTGACAGAAAAAAAAACAAATGTAGAAATTTTTGCAAATTTTATAAAAAAAGAAAAACTGAAATCACGTGGTCATAAGTATTCAGACCCTTTGCTCAGTATTGAGTAGAAGCACCCTTTTGAGCTAGTACTGCCATGAGTCTTCTTGGGAATGATGCAACAAGTTTTTCACACCTGGATTTGGGGATCCTCTGCAATTCATCCTTGCAGATTCTCTCCAGTTCCGTCAGGTTGGATAGTGAACGTCGGACAGCCATTTTCAGGTTTTCTCCAGAGATGCTCAATTGGGTTTAGGTCAGGGCTCTGGCTGGGTCGGTCAAGAATGGTCAGAGTTGTTCTGAAGCCACTCCTTTGTTATTTTAGCTGTGTGCTTAGGGTTATTGTCTTGTTGGAAGGTGAAACTTTGGCCAAGTCTGAGGTCCAGAGTACTCTGGAAGAGGTTTTCTTCCAGGATATCTCTGTACTTGGCCACATTCATCTTTCCTTCAATTGCAACCAGTTGTCCTGTCCCTGTAGCTGAAAAATCCCCCCCCCCCCCGACATAATGCTGCCACCACCATGTTTCACTGTGATTAGGTACCTGTATTTCTTTATCGTTCCTATGGGAGACCCAGACAATGGGTGTATAGCTTCTGCCTCCGGAGGACACAAAAAGTAATACACTCAAAAGTGTAGCTCCTCCCTCTGAGCTTATACACCCCCTGGAGAACCAGATCTAGCCAGTTTATCGCTTTGTGTTCAGGAGGCATACATCCACACATGCATTCTCATCTGATTTTTGATTTTTGGAAAGAGTTTGAAGAAAAGCAGGTCCAAGTCTGGACCCCCGGCAAGTCCCTTCTCACCCCACTGTGTCGGCGGTGCTGTTAAGGTTGATTCCAAGGCTGGAGCCTTACATGCCATGCTCCTTCACCATCCCTCCTGGGCTCTGGCTTGAAGTGGGAGCCAGCACGGTTCTCCATGCTTGGCAGGAGACCGGTCTCCATCCGCAGCCCTTCAGGATCCTGCTGGACCGGAGCACTCATCCCCAGGGACTTGGAACCCTGCGTCTCAGCAAGCTAAGTACCTGAGACGTTTATATATTGGGGGTCCCTGTACTTTATTGTTGTGGGAGAGTGTGCTGAGTGAGTTTTATGACATTTCCGGCGGGTTCTCTGGCTGTCGCCTGAGAACCGCGCCGATGGTGCCTGCGCGCCGGCCGCACCGCTCAAATTTAGGCCCCGGCTTCGCCGGAGGCCTAGTTTCGGTTTCACTGCCCTCGCATGTCATTCATGCAGAGGGACAGCGCGGCTCCGCCCAGCGGCCGTTCTGCACAGGGGAGGGACACTCCTCACTGAGTACATGTCTCCTCCCCTGTAAGTCTCTATGGCCCTCCAGATCCCGCTCCCAGAGTAAGTCCCGCCCCCTCTCTTCGCTCCGGCGGCCATTTTCTCAGCGTTTTCCCTGCGATCAGCACTGGTCTGCAGCATCCCTGCTGAGGTGCTTGGGGGTCCGGGCTTTGGGATCTGGAGGGCACACAACACCGCTCCAGCGGTCTGGTAAGCCACAACCTTTGGTTGTGGACCTCTGTATATACTCTCTGGGGGTCATTCTGGCAGAGCCCCCACTCCAACAGCATGTCGCACACGAGGAGCAAGGCTCCAAAGCTGTATTCAGTATGCACTGCATGTAAGCTCCTACTGCCTGAACCGAGCACCTATCCTCATTGTGATGCCTGCTCTAACCTGACGATGCCTCAGCGTGGAATCGCACCCCCAGTGGTCTCTCCGGCTGCTCCGGCTCCTGTGGCTGAACCCCCGGCTTGGGTAGAATCCTTATCTAGGTCTATCTCCCAGTCTTTTGCCGACTCCATGGACAGCTGTCCAGGACTTTGCTGAACATGCATCAGCCCCCTTCACAGGGTGCCTCTGCTGCTAGGGCTCTCTCAGCGGAGCTCACAGAGGATTCCTCATCTGGTCACAGACCCCGTCCTCCTAAGAAGAGACGCAGGGCTCCTTCTCCTTCCTCGTCCCGCGGCTCTGTTTCAGAACCTGACTCGTAGGACGAGGAGGATGCCTTTACAGGGGGCTCGGAGGCTAACTCCATGTGCCCCATTGATCTGTCCGAAAGTGACTCAGATGTTAGTGATTTGATTGCGTCCATTATTTCTGTACTGGATCTCAATCCGCCAGTATCAGAGGAGCAACCCTCTCTGGCAGAAAAGCACCAGTTTACCTCGCCTAAGAGGACAAAGAGTGTGTTCTTTAACCACTCCAGTTTTCAGGCCGCTGTGACCAAGCCTAGGGCCTGTCCTGACAAACGCTTCCCAAAGCGTGGTTCTGATGACCGTTTTCCCTTTCCACCTGAGGTGGTTAAGGAGTGGGCCAGACAGATTTTTTCTGTCAACTCCCCCCTGCTCCAAGGCCGCCGCCTTCTCTCAGGCCGTGGCATCCTTGCAGGCCAACGGAGTAATTGTACCGGTTCCCGCCCGGGAACGGTTCAGAGGTTTCTACTCAAATCTCTTCCTAGTTCCCAAAAAGGACGGTTCCTTCCGGCCCATCCTGGATCTCAAGCTTCTCAACAAGCATGTTCAGGTGCGGCATTTTCGCATGGAGTCTCTGCGCTCAGTCATTGCCTCAATGACCCAAGGGGATTTCCTGGCATCCATCGACATCAGAGATGCCTATCTGCATGTGCCAATTGCAGTTTCACACCAGCGTTGGCTACGTTTTGCAATCGGAGAGGAACATTTCCAATTCGTGGCTCTCCCCTTCGGGTTAGCCACGGCCCCTCGGGTAATCACCAAGGTCATGGCAGCAGTGGTTGCGGTTCTGCACCTCCAGGGGTTGGCAGTGATTCCTTACCTGGACGACCTTCTAGTCAAGGCTTCATCCAGCGCAGACTGTCAGCGGAGTGTCTCGCTCACTCTCGCCACTCTAGCCCAATTCGGGTGGCTTGTCAATCTGCCCAAATCCACTCTGACTCCGACCCAGAGGCTCACGTACCTTGGGATGCAGTTCGAGACTCTGCCGGCACTTGTGAAGTTGCACTTAATCAAACAGCAGTCCCTCCAACTGGCGGTGCGCTCTCTGCTGCGGCCCCACCGTTATTCCATCAGGCACCTGATGCAGGTGCTGGGTCAGATGGTGGCGTCAATGGAGGCTGTTCCCTTTGCCCAGTTCCATCTGCGTCCACTGCAGCTGGACATTCTCTGCTGTTGGGACAAGCGGCCTTCCTCCTTGCACAGGTTAGTGGCTCTTGTATTAGTTAGTGGCTCTTCTTGTTGTATTGATGGGACTTTTTGCCAGGAGATTCAGATTTGGTGCAGGAATATGGTGTATAAATTTCAGGATCAAATCTGCATCTCTTGGCAAAAAAAAATTTAAACGTGCAAAACTGTACTGTGAAAACCAGCCTATAATTGTTGTGCATAGGAGACTGTGATTTCTGCTGTATACAATACTGTGGTCTTCTAAATAAGAGTACGTGGTAATCCAGCACCCGTAGTCCAGTCTTCAGTGAATATTAAGACATCCTTTATTCACAAAACATGTTAAAAACATACATGTTTAAAATCAGAACAGCCTTCAGCGTTTCAAGTCATAGAGACCTATGAGTAACATGTATGGATTTAACATGTTTTGTGAATAAAGGATGTCTTAATATTCACTGAAGACTGGACTACGGGTGCTGGATTACCATTTAGGCTAGGAACGCACTTTGCGTTTTTACCTGCGTTTTAGGTGCTTTTTGGCTGCGTTTCGAGAAGCACCTTTTAATGCCAAAATGCATGCGTTTTGGTTTCCCAGCCAAGTCAATGTAAAATGTTGATTTTCCGACTTAGCGTTTCTAAACGCAGATTTAAATTTGCATATTTTGATGCAAAAACCATGCGTTCAAAGGAGCATGTAGCTGTTTTTGCCATTTTCGGTGCATTTTGCTAACATTGGAGTCAATGAGAAATGGCAAAAACCAAGATTTCTTCAAATTCCTGCGTTTTACCTGCTTTTTCATTGCAGAAAGCATGCGTTTTGGACTACCAATACGCATGCTTTTTGATCATTAAAATAATTATTTCATATGTCCCTTTACAGACATACATAGTCTGACAATTTAAATTAAGGAAATTAATACTTTATTGCAATTTTTCCATAAAATATCATTTCTTCGGCGCTCCATTGGGAGACCCAGACGATTGGGTGTATAGCTACTGCCTCCGGAGGCCACACAAAGTATTACACTAAAAAGTGTAAGGCCCCTCCCCTTCTGCATATACACCCCCCGTGGGATCACGGGCTGCTTCAGTTTTCATGCTTTGTGCGAAGGAGGTCAGACATCCACGCATAGCTCCACTGTTTTTAGTCAGCAGCAGCTGCTGACTATGTCGGTTGGAAGAAAAGTGGGCCCATATGGGGCCCCCAGCATGCTCCCTTCTCACCCCACTTTTGTCGGCGGTGTTTGTTAAGGTTGAGGTACCCATTGCGGGTACGGAGGCTGGAGCCCACATGCTGTTTTCCTTCCCCATCCCCCCTCAGGGCTCTGGGTGAAGTGGGATCTTACCGGTCTCCAGGCACTGAGACCGGGCTCCATCCACAGACCCGGAGAACCTGCTGGATATGGAGCTGGGTATCGTCAGGGACAGGGCCCTGCTACATTAAGGTACTCTGTGTCCCCGTACACATCGCGCACACACACGCCAGCATTGCTGGGAGTGCTAGTGCGCCGGGGACAACAGCGCGGAGCGCTTGTGCTATTATTCACTGCAGCTTAGCTGAGTGAATTTATGTGTTAGAAACTGCCGCGCCGGCCGCTGCGGGGTGTTTTACACTGTGGCGCGGCTGGGACTTGTGGTGCGCTGGGGACTTCCGCGCTGGCCGTGCACATAGGACGGCCGCGCTTATTACTCGAGTCCCCGGCTTTGCGGCCTAGTTTTCGCTTCGTTCCCGCCCCCAGCCCTGCCAGTCAGGGGAGGGGCGGGACGCTGTACAGAAAGTCAGCGCCGAGAGCTGGAGTCTGCTTTGCATTCTCCAGCCCCCTTCACTGGACACAGTGGGACGCCAGTTTCCCGCTCTTGTCTGGGGCACGCCCACGGCCCGCCCCTCTTCACAAGACGCCGGCAGCCATTCCTGCACGCAGTCTGGGCTGGAGAAGGGAGACAAGCTCTGGGCAACCAGTCACAGGATTCGGGCGACCACACACCCGCTTTTGTGCGGGCGGTAAGCAGCACCTGAAGTGCTGACCCCACTAATGCCATTTGTACTTTATGCCTAGATGGCTAGACTACAGCAGCAAAAAGCAAGGGTGCTAAGGCACAGGCTTTCTAGGCTGCTTGTATTGCATGTGCTGAAGTGTTCATTTGTACTTTATGCTGGTATGCTATACACTGCACTGTACGGTCGCTATTCTTGGCTATATACTTCTAGATGGCTAGACAACAGCAGCAAAAAAAAAAAAAAAAAAAAAGCAAGGGTGCCAAGGCACAGGCTTTCTATGCTGCTTGTACTGCACGTGATACTGTTCCACACGGCAGGTTCCACTGTCCCCATTGTGTGCAATGCTCCCCTGTAGCACTTGGTCAGCCGGGGTCTCTGCTAGAGGTGGCCAAAGGAACCACCTGTGAACCCTGTCCAGGGACAGGGACGGAGTTGCAGTTTCGGCTGATAGATTGTCTGTGACTGTGACTAACATCTTAGAGACTTTGCAGTCCAGACGGACCATGGGCAATGTTGATAAAATGCTCCCTGGCCGCCCTCATTTGGAACAAATCAGTGCTCCGGGGGGGTCCCATGCATCCCAGGGCGCAGGCTCTGACACGGACGACAGTCCCAGGCAGTCTAAGCGAGCTCGCTGGGAGCGGCACTCGGCTTCATCACTGGTTAGGGTCCCAGCAGGACTCTCTGTATGATGAGGCAGACGTAGCTGATCAGGACTCTGATCCTGAGACCGCTCTCAATCCGGATACACCGGATGGTGACGCCATAGTGAATGATCTTCTAGCGTCCATCAATGGAATGTTGGATATTTCTCCCTCAGCTCCTCCGGTGGAGGAGTCAGCCTCACAGCAGGAGAAATCCCTTTTCAGTATCTCAAGCGTATATTGAGTACTTTTCTGGCCACTCTGACTTCAGAGAAGCAATCCGGAAACACCACACTTATCCAGATAA
Source organism: Anomaloglossus baeobatrachus (assembly GCF_048569485.1). Classification (NCBI taxonomy): domain Eukaryota; kingdom Metazoa; phylum Chordata; class Amphibia; order Anura; family Aromobatidae; genus Anomaloglossus; species Anomaloglossus baeobatrachus. Next base: position 273,032,591 of record NC_134354.1, on the reverse strand, counting down.
GCGTTCTCCAATCGTATTAAGGATACACGTTATCCTTTTTTCTCCCTGACGTGGTCAAGCGCTGGACCCAGTGTCCAAAGGTGGATCCCCCAATCTCCAGGCTTGCGGCTAGATCCATAGTTGCAGTGGAAGATGGGACTTCACTTAAAGATGCCATTGACAGACAGATGGTCCTCTGGTTGAATTCTGTCTATGAAGCTATCGGCGTGTCGGTTGCTCCGGCATTCGCAGCCGTATGGGCATTCCAAGCTATTTCAGCTGGTCTTGCGCACGTGGACACTGTCACATGTACATCTGTGCCGCAGATGGCGTCCTTAACCTCGCAATGTCTGCATTGCGACTTACGCTATTAATGCTGTCCTGCACTCTACGAGCCGTACGTCAGTGGCCTCCGCCAACTCCGTGGTTTTACGCAGAGCCTTGTGGTTGAGGGAATGGAAAGCAGATTCTGCTTCCAAAAAAGTGCTTAATCAGTTTGCCATTATCTGGTGACAGACTGTTTGGTGAGCGATTGGATGAAATCATTAAACAGTCCAAGGGTAAGGACTCTTCCTTACACCAGCCCAGATCAAACAACACCCAACAGAGGAAGGGACAGTCGAGGTTTCGGTCCTTCCCAGGCTCGGGCAGGTCCCAATTGTCCTCGTCCAAAAGGACTCAAAAGGCTCAGAGAGGCGCAGATTCCTGGCGGGCTCAATCACGCCCAAGGAAGGCAGCCGGTGGAACCGCTACCAAGGCGGTTTCCTCATGACGTTCAGCCCTCTCTCTCCGCATCCGCGGTCGGTGGCAGACTCTCCCGCTTTGGCGACATTTAGCTGCCACAGGTCAAAGACCGGTGGGTGAGAGACATTTTGTCTCACGTGTACAGGATAGAGTTCTGTTCTCGTCGTCCGACTAGATCTTCAGAACTTCCTCACCTCCCGAGCGAGCCGATGCTCTTCTGCAGGCAGAAGGAGTGGTAATCCCTGTTCCTCCTCAGGAACAAGATACGGTTTTTACTCCAATCTGGTTGTGGTACCAAATAACGACGGCTCTTTCCGTTCCGTTTTGGACCTAAACCTGCTCAACAAGCACGTGAAAACCAGGCGGTTCCGGATGGAATCCCTCCGCTCCGTCATTACCTCAATGTCTCAAGGAGATTTCCTAGCGTCAATAGACATCAGGATGCTTATCTCCACGTGCCGATTGCTCCAGAGCACCGGTGTTGGCTACGATTCGTTATTGAAGACGAGCATCTTCAGTTCGTAGCCCTGCCCTTCGGTCTGGCGGCAGCCCCACGGCTTTTCACCAAGTTCATGGCAGCAGTGGGAGTAGTCCTGCACTCTCAGGGTCACTCTGTGATCCCTTACTTGGACGATCTACTTGTCAAGGCACCCTCTCAAGAGGCATGCCAACACAGCCTGAACGTGGCGCTGGAGACTCTGCAGAGTTTCGGGTGGATCATAAACTTTTCAAAGTTAAATCTGACACCGACACAATCGCTGACATATCTTGGCATGGAGCTTCACACTCTCTCAGCGATAGTGCAGCTCCCGCTGGACATACAGCGTTCACTACAGACGGGGGTGCAGTCTCTCCTTCAAGGCCAGTCACACCCCTTAAGACGCCTCATGCAGAGGCAGTCCCTTTCGCGCAGTTTCATCTGCGTCCACTTCTATAGGACATTCTTCGCCAATGGGATGGGAAGTCGACGTCCCTAGACAGGAACGTACCCCTTTCTCAGACGGGCAAGGACTCTCTTCAGAGGAGTCCACCCTTCAGATCAATGTTCTGGAAATCTGGGCAGGGTATCTTGCCCTGCAAGCCTTCCAGCAGAGGCTGGAAGGCAAACAGATCCGAATTCAGTCGGACAACTTCGCAGCGGTGGCATACATCAACCACCAAGGCGGAACACGCAGTCGGCAAGCCTCCCAGGAAGTCCGGCGGATTCTGATGTGGGTGGAAGACAGAGCATACACCATATCCGCAGTTCACATCCCGGGCGTAGAAAACTGGGAAGCAGACTTCCTCAGTCGCCAGGGCATGGACGCAGGGGAATGGTCTCTGCACCCGGACGGGTTTCAAGAAATCTGTAGCCGCTGGGGGAGGCCGGACGTCAACCTAATGGCGTCTCGGCACAACAACAAGGGCCCGATTTTCATGGCGCGGTCTCACGATCAAAGAGCTCTGGCGGCAGGCGCCTTAGTTCAGGATTGGTCGCAGTTCCAGCTACCCTATGTGTTTCCCCCTCTGGCACTGTTGCCCAGAGGGCTACGCAAGATCAGCTCCGATTGCCGCCGCGCCATCCTCGTCGCCCCAGACTGGCCGAGGAGGTCGTGGTACCTACATCTGTGGCATCTCACGGTCGGCCAACCGTGGGCACTACCAGACCGGCCAGACTTACTGTCCCAAGGGCCGTTTTTCCATCTGAATTCTACAGCCCTGAACCTGACTGTGTGGCCATTGAGTCCTGGATCCTAGCGTCTTCAGGATTATCTCAAGACGTCATTGCCACCATGAGACGGGCTAGGAAGCCGACGTCTGCCAAGATCTACCACAAGACGTGGAAGATATTCTTATCTTAGTGCTCTGCTCAGGGAGTGTCTCCCTGGACATTTGCATTGCCTACTTTTCCTTCCTTCCTGCAATCTGGTTTGGGAAAAGGTTTGTCGCTCGGCTCCCTTAACGGACGAGTCCCAGCGCTGTCTGTATTCTTTCAGAAGCGCATAGTACGACTTCCTCAGGTACGCACGTTCCTGCAGGGGGTTTGTCACATTGTCCCTCCGTACAAGAGGCCGTTAGACCCATGGAATCTGAACAGGGTACTAATTGCTCTCCAGGAGCCGCCCTTTGAGCCTCTGAGGGATGTTTCACTTTCTCGACTTTCACAGAAAGTGGCCTTTTTGGTAGCGGTCACGTCTCTTCAGAGAGTGTCCGAGCTAGCAGCGCGGTCATCCAAAGCTCCCTTCCTGGTGTTTCACCAAGACAAGGTAGTGCTGCGCCTGATTCCGGGGTTTCTCCCTAAGGTGGTATCCCCCTTTCATCTCAGTCAGGATATCTCCTTACCTTCCTTTTGTTCTCATCCAGTTCATCGATATGAATTGGATTTGCATTTGTTGGATCTGATGAGAGCGCTCAGAATCTACATTTCCCGCACGGCGCCCCTGCGCCGCTCGGATGCACTCTTTGTACTTGTCGTGGTCAGCGCAAAGGGTCGCAGGCTTCCAAATCCACCCTGGCTCGATGGATCAAGGAACCAATTCTTGAAGCCTACCGTTCTGCTGGGCTTCCGGTTCCATCAGGGCTGAAGGCCCATTCTACCAGAGCCGTGGGTGCGTCCTGGACATTACGGCACCAGGCTACGGCTCAGCAGGTGTGCCAGGCGGCTACCTGGACGAGTCTGCACACCTTCACCAAGCGTTATCAGGTGCATGCCTACGCTTAGGCGGATGCCAGCCTAAGTAGAAGAGTCCTGCAGGCGGCGGTTGCCTCCATGTAGGGAAGGGCTGTTTTTTACAGTCCAAACTTGAGGTATTAATTTACCCACCCAGGGACTGCTTTTGGACGTCCCAATCGTCTGGGTCTCCCAATGGAGCGCCGAAGAAGAAGGGAATTTTGTTACTTACCGTAAATTCCTTTTCTTCTAGCTCCAATTGGGAGACCCAGCACCCGCCCCTGTTCCTTCGGGATTTTTGGTTGTTCGGGTACACATGTTGTTCATGTTGAATGGTTTCAGTTCTCCGATGTTCCTTCGGATTGAATTGTTTAACCAGTTATTGGCTTTCCTCCTTCTTGCTTTTGCACTAAAACTGAAGCAGCCCGTGATCCCACGGGGGGGGTGTATATGCAGAAGGGGAGGGGCCTTACACTTTTTAGTGTAATACTTTGTGTGGCCTTCGGAGGCAGTAGCTATACACCCAATCGTCTGGGTCTCCCAATTGGAGCTAGAAGAAAAGGAATTTACGGTAAGTAACAAAATTCCCTTCATTACCGCAATAATTTAATGAACATAATTTAATTTCATGATTTTTTCTATGATTATAGATTTGATTCTTTTTTTACCATTTTTTCAAAGATTTTGACTATTTAAACTTTAACCCCTTAACGACCCATGACGTACTGGGTACGTCATGGATCGTGTGCCGGTAAGCCCCGCCCCCTGCCGCTGGCAGGCGACGATCCGCGCACATATCAGCTGTTATCAACAGCTGACATGTGTGCCTGCTAGCCGCGGGTGGAATCGCTTCCACCCGCGGCCATTAACCCCTTACATTTCGCCTGCAAAATCTTAGCAGCGATATGTATATGGGCGCCGCCATGACAGTCACTTACCCCGCCCCCACCGGAAGTCACGTGACATGATCACGTGACTTTCGGCGGTTGCCATAGTAGCACAGGGTCATGTGATGACGCCTGTAGCTAACATGACTCACTTCCTCTCAATGCCGGAATACAGCCGGCATTGAAAGTGAAGCAGCAAATCTGCAGTTCTCAGCTCTGTAGCTGAGATCTGCAGATAGTGCAGAGTGATCGGATTGCTGATCGCTATAGCCCCCCCTAGGGGGACTAGTAGTAAAAAAAAAAAAAAGTAAAAAAAAGTTTTAGAAAATTAAAAAAAAATAAAAAAACCTAAAAGTTCAAATCACCCCCCTTTCACCCCATTGAAAATTAAAGGGTTAAAAAAATAAAAAATACACACATATTTGGTATCGCCACGTTCAGAAATGCCCGATCTATCAAAATATAGAATCAATGAATCTGATCAGTAAACGGCGTAGCGGCAAAAAAATTCCAAACGCCAAAATTACGTTTTTTGGTCGCCGCAAATTTTATGCAAAATGCAATAACAGGCGATCAAAACGTAGCATCTGCGCAAAAATGGTACCGTTAAAAACATCAGGTCGAGACGCAAAAAATAAGCCATCACTGAGCCTCAGATCCTGAAAAATGAGAACGCTACGGGTTTTGGAAAATGAAAATGGCGCAAAACGTGCGCCACGTTTTTTGGACAAGCTTGTGTATTTTTTTTTAACCCCTTAGATACAAGGAAACCTATACATGTTTGGTGTCTACAAACTCACACCGACCTGAGGCATCACATAGATACCTCAGTTTTACCATATAGTGAACACAGTGAATAAAATATCCCAAAAACTATTGTACGATCACACTTTTTTTGCAATTTTTCGGCAATTGGAATTTTTTTGCCGTTTTCCAGTACACTATATGGTAAAACTTATGGTTTCATTTAAAAGTACAACTCGTCCCGCAAAAAACAAGCCCTCATATGGCAAGATTGATGGAAAAATAAAAAAGTTACGCCTCTCGGAAGAAAAGGAGCAAAAAGCAAAAACGGAAAGTGCCCGGGGTCTGAAGGGGTTAATAAGCAGTGTCTTTATGTTCAAAACGCAACTATCAGAACGCAGGTGGAAATGCAGATAAAAAGCGCTGAAAACGCATCAAATACGCGGCAAAAACGCATGCGTTTTCAGCGCTAAATTTCTGAAAAAAGCAACTTTGGTCAAATCAATTAAGCCCAAAACGTGCGTTCTAAACTGCAAGTAGGTGAACGCAAAGTGCGTTCCTAGCCTAACTCTTATTTAGATTGACTTCTGCAGGGGTGGACCTCCCCTTTTCTTCATCCGTGCACCCTAGGTGGTTTGGATCACATGGCTATGGTAGGCTGAAGTTTACTCCCTTTCACTTAAATACTGTAGTATTGCTGTATATATATAAAATAAGAAGTAAAAAATAAAAAGGGGAAAAAAAATGGTTTTACAAAAATTAATAAATAAAAAAAATATATACATTATATATATAGTGGTGATAACTGTAATTGTTAAATTTCATTAGGGAATTGTGTGTCTGTTTGATTCTGTGAAAAGGGAGAAAAAAAAAAAAAGTTAGTCTTGTGATTTAATTAGTAGGATTAGTCACACCTGTTTCTAGAAGCTTCTAGTAGCTTCTGATAGTCATTGTACATCTATATAAACCACCCAGCACAAGCGAGGTGCTGAGCGAGCGAGGTGCTGAACTGAAGTAAAGTGCTGAATTTAAGATAAGTGCATAGTTTCAACACAATTACATAGTGGTGATAACTGTAATTGTTGAATTTCATTAGCGAATTGTGTGTCTGTTTGTGATTCTGTGAAAAGGGAGAAAAAAAAAAAGTTAGTCTTGTGATTTAATTAGTAGGATTAGTCACACCTGTTTCTAGAAGCTTCTAGTAGCTTCTGATAGTCATTGTACATCTATATAAACCACCCAGCACAAGCGAGGTGCTGAGCGAGCGAGGTGCTGAACTGAAGTAAAGTGCTGAATTTAAGATAAGTGCATAGTTTCAACACAATTACATAGTGGTGATAACTGTAATTGTTGAATTTCATTAGGGAATTGTGTGTCTGTTTGTGATTCTGTGAAAAGGGAGAAAAAAAAAAAAGTTAGTCTTGTGATTTAATTAGTAGGATTAGTCACACCTGTTTCTAGAAGCTTCTAGCAGCTTCTGATAGTCATTGTACATCTATATAAACCACCCAGCACAAGCGAGGTGCTGAGCGAGCGAGGTGCTGAACTGAAGTAAAGTGCTGAATTTAAGATAAGTGCATAGTTTCAACACAATTACATAGTGGTGATAACTGTAATTGTTGAATTTCATTAGGGAATTGTGTGTCTGTTTGTGATTCTGTGAAAAGGGAGAAAAAAAAAAAAGTTAGTCTTGTGATTTAATTAGTAGGATTAGTCACACCTGTTTCTAGAAGCTTCTAGTAGCTTCTGATAGTCATTGTACATCTATATAAACCACCCAGCACAAGCGAGGTGCTGAGCGAGCGAGGTGCTGAACTGAAGTAAAGTGCTGAATTTAAGATAAGTGCATAGTTTCAACACAATTACATAGTGGTGATAACTGTAATTGTTGAATTTCATTAGGGAATTGTGTGTCTGTTTGTGATTCTGTGAAAAGGGAGAAAAAAAAAAAAAGTTAGTCTTGTGATTTAATTAGTAGGATTAGTCACACCTGTTTCTAGAAGCTTCTAGCAGCTTCTGATAGTCATTGTACATCTATATAAACCACCCAGCACAAGCGAGGTGCTGAGCGAGCGAGGTGCTGAACTGAAGTAAAGTGCTGAATTTAAGATAAGTGCATAGTTTCAACACAATTACATAGTGGTGATAACTGTAATTGTTGAATTTCATTAGGGAATTGTGTGTCTGTTTGTGATTCTGTGAAAAGGGAGAAAAAAAAAAAGTTAGTCTTGTGATTTAATTAGTAGGATTAGTCACACCTGTTTCTAGAAGCTTCTAGCAGCTTCTGATAGTCATTGTACATCTATATAAACCACCCAGCACAAGCGAGGTGCTGAGCGAGCGAGGTGCTGAACTGAAGTAAAGTGCTGAATTTAAGATAAGTGCATAGTTTCAACACAATTACATAGTGGTGATAACTGTAATTGTTGAATTTCATTAGGGAATTGTGTGTCTGTTTGTGATTCTGTGAAAGGGGAGAAAAAAAAAAAAAGTTAGTCTTGTGATTTAATTAGTAGGATTAGTCACACCTGTTTCTAGAAGCTTCTAGCAGCTTCTGATAGTCATTGTACATCTATATAAACCACCCAGCACAAGCGAGGTGCTGAGCGAGCGAGGTGCTGAACTGAAGTAAAGTGCTGAATTTAAGATAAGTGCATAGTTTCAACACAATTACATAGTTTGACACAAGAACATAGTTTGAATTTATCCTTATACGTTTCCCATTGGGTTTTTTCGTTTTTTTTCTCTTTGTTTTTCTACTTTACTGTTTATCCCCATTTGATAGGTGCTCCATGGACAATGCTACCAGGTGTGTATCTTGTCAGATGTATGCATGCCTTGAGCAGCCGCTCGAGGGTGACTATGTCTGCACTAGATGCGAGCATGTTGCGTATTTGGAAGCCAAGGTAACTGATCTAAATAAGCAGCTTGCAACACTAAGGGGCATTGCAAATCTGGAGAGGAGTTTAGAGCTCACTGAGCTTTCTCTGGCTGGGGCCAGTGATATGGAGGAGGGTGGAAGTGGGGAAGATCAGGACCCAGAGGTAGGTAGCTGGGTAACAGTTAGAAGAAGAGGTAGGGGGAAAAGTGTCAGGGAGCCTAGTCCTGACCTGGCACAACCTAGTAAATATGCCTGTTTGGCTGATATTAGGAATGAAGGGCCTGGACTAGGGTCACTACAGCAGGATGTTGCTCCTAGCAACAAGGAAAACAACTGCTGTAGGAAGGAGGGAAATAGGAGTGCAGCAAAGCCCAGACAGAGGAGGGGACTCTATAATTAGGCGGACAGACAGGGTCATCTGTCGCCGAGACCGTGAATACCGAACAGTGTGTTGTCTGCCGGGTGCTCGGGTTCGGCATATTGTGGATCGGATGGACAGATTGCTGGGTGGGGCTGGGGAAAACCCAGTGGTCATGGTGCACATTGGTACTAATGACAGTTAGAGGCAGGTGGAAGGTCCTTAAAAATGATTACAGGGAACTAGGAGAGAAGCTGAAGTCCAGGACCTCCAAGGTGGTGTTTTCAGAAATACTACCGGTGCCACGAGCGTCACTAGAAAGACAGCGGGAGCTTAGGGAGATAAATATGTGGCTTAGAAATTGGTGCAGGAAGGAAGGGTTCGGGTTCATGGAGAACTGGGCCGACTTCTCAGTCGGCTACAGGCTCTACGGTAGGAACGGGCTGCACCTCAATGGGGAAGGTGCAGCTGTGCTGGGGGAGAAAATGGTCAGACGGATGGAGGAGCTATTAAACTAGGATCGGGGGGGAGGGAGGGTAGTGGAGCAAATAAGGGGATAGATAGAGCAGGTAGAGACAGGGAGACGGTAGGGGTCAATGAAGGATTAGGGGGGGATGGGACATACAAGGAACGTAGGGAGGCTAGGAGTAATAAAGGTGTTAATAGGATTAAATGTCTACTGGCAAATGCAAGAAGTCTTGCAAACAAAATGAATGAATTGGAGACTCTTATGTCAACCATGGATTATGATGTGGTGGGCATTACGGAAACCTGGCTGGATGAAAGCCATGACTGGGTGACAAACATACAGGGTTATAGTACATTTAGGAAGGACAGGAAAGGCCAAAAAGGTGGTGGGGTGTGTATATTTATTAAATCTAACCTAAAACCTGTGTTGTATGATGACATTGAGGGGAACAGCAACAATGTAGAGTCAGTATGGGTAAATGTACATGGGGAGGGGAATAATGGAAAAATGCTAATTGGAGTTTGCTATAAGCCTTCTAACATACCTGAACAAATAGAGGATGAAATGATGGAACAAATTGAAAAGGCAGCTAATAATAATAATCGGGTTCTTATTATGGGGGATTTCAACTATCCAGACATTCAGTGGGACATAGAATCTTCTGGTTCTGCTAAAAGCTGTAAGTTCTTATCTACCATTCAAGACCATTTCCTCTCTCAGATGGTAGGTGAACCGACCAGGGGAGATAATTTGCTAGATCTGGTCCTGTCAAATAGACCGGATACAATTTCAGATCTACAGGTCCGGGAGCACTTGGGCACCAGCGATCATAATATGGTAAGCTTCAACATAATATTCAATAGAACATTTCAAAGGGGGAATGCTAAAACCTGGAATTTTAGGAAAGCTGATTTCAACAAATTAAGGGAAGAGCTTAAATGTGTAGATTGGGACAAAGTCATGGTAACTGGGGATACCGAACATAAATGGGGTAAGTTTAAGGATATACTACTAGAGTCCTGTAAAAAACGTATACCATCTGGTAATAAAATGTCCAGGAATAAAAAGAAACCACTATGGATAAATAAGACTGTACAAAGTATAATAAATAAGTATAATAAACAAAAACAAAGGGCATTTAAAATCTTAAAGGCTGAGAATACAGAAATAGCATTGCAGGAGTATAAAGATATCAATAGGAAATGTAAAAAAGAAATCAAACAAGCAAAATTAGCTACTGAAACAAAAATCGCCAATGACAGTAAAATAAATCCCAAAATCTTTTATAAATACATTAATGCCAAAAGGAAAACAAAGGATAGTATCGGCCCCTTAAAATATAATAACAAGTTAGTTATAGAGGACAAACAAAAGACTGAGATATTAAATAGGCATTTCTCATCTGTATTCACCAAGGAACTGACTGTACCAGGGATCATTCAACAAGTGAAAAATCAAAGTCCACCACCCGATATAATTAATTTAACACAAGATGAAGTACGCCTACGTCTGAGTAAATGAAACATTGACAAATCCCCAGGGCCCGATGGCATTCATCCACGAATATTGAGGGAATTGAGCTCCGTAATCGACAGACCGCTGTATCTCATCTTTTTAGACTCACTTGTAACAGGGTTGGTGCCTCAGGATTGGAGGATTGCTGATGTGGTACCGATATTTAAGAAAGATAAGAGGGTAGATCCAGGCAACTACCGTCCAGTAAGCCTGACATCAGTAGTATGCAAAGTTTTTGAGGGCATTTTAAGGGATGACATGCAAAAATATATTGCAGAAAATAATATAACTGACAAACAGCATGGATTCATGAAAGATAAGTCGTGTCTAACCAACCTGTTGGGGTTCTATGAGGAGGTAAGTTCAAACCTGGATATTGGTAATGCAGCTGATGTGATTTATTTGGACTTTGCAAAGGCATTTGATACTGTACCACATAATAGCCTTATACTAAAGCTCCAGAAGCAAGGACTAGGGGACACAATATGCAACTGGGTAAGGAATTGGCTAAAAGATAGGAAACAAAGAGTAGTCATAAATGGTACATTCTCTAAATGGGCTATAGTCAGCAGTGGGGTGCCGCAGGGATCTGTGCTTGGACCGATTCTTTTTACTCTCTTTATTAATGACCTTGTGGATGGGATTGATAGTACAGTGTCAGTCTTTGCCGATGACACCAAACTATGTAGGATATTAAAAACTGACCTGGATAGTACAATATTACAAAAAGATCTGGATAAGATGTCAGAATGGGCAGATACTTGGCAAATGAGATTTAATGTTGATAAATGTAAAGTAATGCACCTAGGACGGAGTAATCCTATAGCTGCGTATACATTAAATGGAAGTAAACTCGGGACTACAGAACAGGAGAAGGACTTGGGTATTCTCATTACAAATAAGCTGAGCAGCAGCACTCAATGTCAAGCAGCAGCTGCTAAAGCAAACAAGATTTTAGGGTGTAAAAAAAGAGAGATTAGATCCCGTGATCCCAACGTATTGTTACCCCTCTATAAATCACTTGTAAGGCCACATCTGGAATACGGGATCCAGTTTTGGGCTCCACATTTTAAAAAGGATATTCAGAAGTTAGAGTCAGTTCAAAGGCGGGCAACTAGACTATTACAAGGAATGGAAGGCCTCCCATATGATGACAGGTTGAAAAAGTTAGATATGTTTAGCTTAGAAAAAAGACGTCTCATAGGAGATCTCATTTATATGTATAAATACATGTGTGGTCAATATAAAGAACTGGCACATGACTTATTTCTTCCAAAGACAGTACTAAGGACCAGGGGGCACTCACTGCGAGTGGAAGAAAAGCGATTCCGACACCTAAATAGGAAAGGGTTCTTTACAGTTAGAGCGGTCAGACTGTGGAATACACTACCACAAGAGGTAGTAATGGCAGATACTATAACAGCTTTTAAAAAAGGGCTGGATGATTTCCTCAGTACACAAAACATTGTTGGTTATAAATGACTTAGTGACTAAATGTAGAACTGGTGGAGGAAGGTTGAACTAGATGGACCTAGGTCTTTTTTCAACCTAAGTAACTATATAACTATGTAACATTGAAATCACCTCCCTTACACCCCATTGAAAATTAAGAAAGTTAAAAATACACATCTGGCATCGCTGCATTCGTAAAAGTACGATCTATCAAGTATAAAATCAGCATAATGAGAAAAAAATTAAAAATGCCAGAATTGTGGATTCCCCAAAATTTGTAAACGTTAAGACTGTTGGAAAAGTGAAATATGTTTTTTGCTAACAAATTTTAGAATTTTTTTTTCACCATTTCCAGAAACCAAAACCTATGCATGTTTGGTATCTCTGTAATCAAACTAACCTAGAGAATCATACCGCTAGGTCACTTTCACTGTAAAATGCTGTGTATAAAACAAACAAGAATTGCGGGTTCTTTGCGATTTCGCCATATGATAAAATAGATGGTGTCTTTCAAAACTTGTCCAGCAATAAACAAACCATCACATGGCTATGTCGACCAAAAAAAAGTTATGGCTCTTTAAATTAGGGGGAGGAAAAAAGAAAAGCATAAAAAAAATAATCACTAGCCTCACTCAATACAATTGAATTGCGCAAGGCCAGAAACATTTAGTCGGAATGTGACCGGAAGTACCGTATGTGACTGCCTTCTCCCGGCATCAGAGAATCCTGACAGTGCGAGGATTCACAAGTGTGCAGCCACATACAGGAACTGCAGACTTGTGAGCCACGCCTGGACAACCTGTCACCCCCCCAACCTCAGTCAGATTTAGAGAATAGAATTAAAGCAGTTGTCAACTAGATTTTTTTATTTTAAAATTGGGCCCAGTGACACAGTGACCCAGTGAAAAGATAAAATAAACCTTATATTCATGTGTCAAGACGTTGGTGTTTTGGCTTAAATGGCGTGTTACTGCTGAAGCCATAACTGCGGCCACTCATTGGGTGAAGCAGTTACTTTATGTCCCCCACCGAAAGAGGCATAAAGGGGACTAAAGGCCGCTTTACATGCTGCGATATCGTTACCGATATCGCTAGCGTGCCTACCCGCCCCCATCGTTTGTGCGTCACAGGTATATCGCTGCCCGTGGTGCACAAAATCGCGCGGACCCGTCACACTACTTACCTGCATAGCGACGTCACTGTGACCGGCGTACTGCCTCCTTCCTAAGGGGGCGGTTCGTTCGGCGTCATAGCGACGTCACTAAGCGGCCGCCCAATCAAAGCGGAGATGAGCGGGACGAACATCCCGCCCACCTCCTTCCTTCCTCATTGCTGGCGGGACGCAGGTAAGGTGAGGTTCCTCGTTTCTGTGGTGTCACACATAGCGATGTGTGCTGCCGCAGGAATGACGAACAACCTGCGTCCTGCAACAGCAACGATAATTGAGATTGGGGGGGATGTCACCGATTAGCGATTTTGAACGTTTTTGCAACGATTCAAAATCGCTAATAGGTGTCACACACAACGACATCGCTTACGCGGCCGGATGTGCGTCACAAAATCCGTGACCCCAACGACATCGCTTTAGCGATGTCATAGCGTGTAAAGCGGCCTTAAGGCTAGGTCCACCTTTCTGTTTTTTATGATCAGTCACAATCCGCGGCTCTGATAAATAACGCAATCTGTTTGGCGGATTCCGTTATTCCCATAGACTTGTATGAGCGACGGATTGTGACTGATGACGCTGCGTTGCATCCGCCGCCTGACTGATCAGTCGTGGAATGACTGAACGTCGGGCGGCAGGAACGCAGCATGTAGCGTTTTTTGAGCAGCGGAATCCTTTTGATTTCGCTCCGCATGCTCTCTTGGCGGCCGAACGATCAGCTGATTGCCCGGCAGCCGGCTTCTGTGAGCGATCAGCTAATCACCCGGCGGCTGGCTAATGAGAGCGATCAGCTGGTCACCCGGCGGCCGGCTTCTGTAAGTGATCAGCTGATCACCCGGCGGCCGGCTAATGAGAGCGATCAGCTGGTCACCCGGCGGCCGGCTTCTGTAAGCGATCAGCTGATCACCCAGCGGCCGGCTAATGACAGCGATCAGCTGATCACCCGGCGGCTGGCTAATGAGAGCGATCAGCTGATCACCCGGCGGCCGGCTAATGAGAGCGATCAGCTGATCACCCGGCGGCCGGCTTCTGTGAGCGATTAGCTGATCACCCGGCGGCTGGCTAATGAGAGCGATCAGCTGATCACCCGGCGGCCGGCTAATGAGAGCAATCAGCTGATCACCCGGCGGCCGGCTTCTGTGAGCGATTAGCTGATCACCCGGCGGCTGGCTAATGAGAGCGATCAGCTGATCACCCGGCAGCCGGCTAATGAGAGCGATCAGCTGATCACCCGGCAGCTGGCTAATGAGAGCGATCAGCTGATTGTTCTCTCTCTCTTGTTTTATAACGGAATCCGCTTTCTCTTCCAGTACTTGTCATCCGTTGTACAACGCATCAAGCGTCAAGCAACACATGTGACTGATGCAAAACAACGGAAATGTGAACCTAGCCTAAGCTGTGGAAACAGGCGCTGTACCCAGGAAAGTGAGGAAGGGAACTCAGTAGAGGAGCACATGATTATTTTTAAAAAAACATATTGGCTCATTTATTAAAATAACAAAAGTGGTAACAATTTATTTTATTAACCTGTTATTTTATATTATTGCTTCTTTTCTCACTTTATTTCTCTTCGGTTTTTTTTTTTGCAGAATGCATGTCCAGGAGTGAAGGCCGCAGCTTTGTGGGCGATGAAGCCTGCAAATACTTTACAAGCATAAACAAGAACCTATTTTCTTCGGGAAAAATGGTGATTGCCCCAGAGAAAGTGACTGAAAGCCGTTCTTTCTTGTATACTACAGTGAGTAAAGATTTTTAAATAAACTTAATATGAGGTAGAGAGGATTGACATGTCATATTTGGTCAGTGCTTAAACGCTGACCAAGAGCCATAGATGTGCAAAATACAGTACTTTATCAGCCATTTACCTGGTAAGAAGCAATGGAACATTTCAGTGTGTAATACAAGTGCCATGCATTTTGTACTATTAACCTCATAACGACGGCCGTACGACTTAAAGCGGCGGCAAAACAGGGTACTTATTCTGTTCCGCCGCTTTAAAGCGGCGGCACGAAAAAACCCTGTAGCGCCCCCCAGCGACCGAAAATCTCGGTGGTTTCAGCTACCGGGGGTAGCTGAGACCCCCCAGATTATGAATCGGGGTGTTTTTTTTGGACCCCGATCATGTGATCGGCGGTATACACCGTATACCGACGAACACATGAAAAAAAAAGAAATGGCCGGTAAAACTGATTTCTTTTTCATCTGACATGATCAAACATGTCAGATGAGAAAGAAATCTAACCCCCTAGTGCCCCCAAAGCCCCCGGTACCGGAGAGTCCCCCCACCCCCACCCCTACCCCCACCGGACATCCAAAATGGCGCCGAAGCGCACAGAAAACTGCCGCCGGCGCCGGCTCTGCAGTCATTTCCCTCCGATCTGAAATTATCAAACATTTCAGATCGGAGGGAAATGTCCTCCCCCTGACCCCTCCTCCGGTCCACCGGAGCCCTCTGGTGACCGGAGCCCCCTCCGGTTCTCCAGAGCCACCACCCCCCTCCCCCCTCCGGAGCGTGGAAGATGGCGGCGCACAGCGCGCGGCCGCCTTCATTCTGCTCTTTCTGCCGCATGTGACACGTCACATGCGGCAGAAAGGTGTCCCCAGGTCCC
The DNA here is from genome assembly GCF_048569485.1 of Anomaloglossus baeobatrachus. Classification (NCBI taxonomy): domain Eukaryota; kingdom Metazoa; phylum Chordata; class Amphibia; order Anura; family Aromobatidae; genus Anomaloglossus; species Anomaloglossus baeobatrachus. The sequence continues at coordinate 273,017,138 of NC_134354.1, read as the reverse complement.
ACTAGGTCACCCCCCCCCCCCAAGCCCCCGGTTATACATTACCTGTCTGCCGCTCCGGGCCCGCGATCGCCGCCTCCTTCTTCAATGCTGGCGGCGCATGCGCAGACAGCGGCTGTCAGCTGGATCCCTGCAAGCAGGGATCCTGCTGATGTCGCTGATGCACAGGCTCCACTGTGGACCGGGGGAGGGTGAGTGCAGTGATCTGCAGCCACACTCCTCACATGGAGAGGCTGCTGTTCCAGAAAATGGGGGGTACGTTCTGTGAGCGTGCCCCTCATATTCTGGAATGAGGTTACTGCAGGTCACTCTGCCCTAGGTTGGACCGGGGCAGTGTGAGTGCAGTATTCTCAGATTACTGCACCCACACTGCTTATGGAGAGCTTGCTCTTCCAGAAAATGGGGGATACGTTCCCTGAACGTGCCCCCCATATTCTAGAAGATCCAGAGTCGGCGCGGGACCTCCAAAATGGATTACAGCGACCGGAATTTCTTTATTTTCAATAAATTGGTAAAAGAGGAATGTTTCGGGGAGTGTTTTTTCAAATAAATTTTTTTTTTGTCTTTTTTTTTTCTATTACTGACTGGGTTAGTGATGTCGGGTATCTGTTCAGATGCCGTGACATCACTAACCCCAGGGCTTGATGCCAGGTGACATTACAGCTGGTATCAACCCCATATATTACCCCGTCTGCCACCGCACCAGGGCGCGGGATGAGCTGGGGCGAAGCGCCAGGATTGGCGCATCTAATGGATGCGCCACTTCTGGGGCGGCTGCGGCCTGCTATTTTTAGGCTGGGAAGAGTCCAATAACCATGGCTCTTCCCACCCTGAGAATACCAGACCCCAGCTGTCCGCTTCACCTTGGCTGGTGATCTAATTTGGGGGGGACCCCACGTTTTTTGTTTTTTTTTTTAAAAAAAGCCTGGGGAGCCCTCCAAATTGATCACCAGCCAAGGTGAAGCTGTCAGCTGTGGTTTGCAGGCTACAGCTGTCTGCTTTACCCTAGCTGGCTATCAAAAATAGGGGGGACCCCACGTCGTTTATTTTAATTATTAATTTTTTGGGGGGCTAAATACAAGGCTAGGCACCCTTTAGTGCCACATGAAAGGCACTAAAGGGCGCCAGCTTAGAATATGCAGGGGAATGGGACGTTATATTTGTTTGACATCTATCCATTCATCCATTGACGCTTTTTAGGCTGTGTGCCCACAATCAGGGTTTGCAGCGTTTTGGGCGCAGAGTGTTTTCCCTGCGTCCATAGCGCTGCGTTGTGCAGTAGAAGCACAGTGGAAGGATTTTTAAAAATCCCATGCCCAATGTGCTTCTTTTCTCCGCAGCATAAACCGACCTGTGGCGCAGCTTCCCGAGCCTCAGCATGTCAATTTATGCTGCGGAGATGAGTGTTCTCTGCAGGTAGCATAGAGCTCCACAGCGGCCTGAACCCAAATCGTGGGCTTGGGCAGCTGCGTTCTCCCGTGGACAACACTCACATCTCTGCAGGAGGCTGACACTGTGTACTAGATGCCGTGTCGCTGGATCATGGCCACAGAGCCTAACAGTGAGACATTTGTTGCTACAGCAACATTTTTGTGAAGTACCTGTGGATTCAAAATGCTTACTATACTCCTGAATAAAATCCAGTTTCCAAAATGGAGTCACTTGTGGGGGTTTTCTGATGTATAGGTACCCAAGGGGCCCTGCTAATGTGACATGGTGCGCGCAATTTATTTAAACTTTTCCAGAATTCAAATGGTGCTCCTTCCATTCCAAGCCCTCCCATTTATCCAAACAGAGGTTTTTGGCCACATGTGGGGTATCCCTGTGCTCATAAGACATTGGATAACAACCTGTGGGGTCCACGGTTTGTTGTTGTCTCTTGAAAAAGTGAGAAATTTGATGCTAAAGCAACAGTTTTGTGAAAAAAATGAAAATTTTCAATATGGCAACCTAAGCTTATCAAATTCTGTGAAGTACTCGTGGATTCAAACTGCTCACTATACACCTTGATAAAAGCCTTGAGGTGTCTTGTTTCCAGAATGAAGTCACTTGTGGGGGACCGCCACTGTTTAGGCACCTCAGGGGCTCTCCAAATGCAACCTGGCGTCCGCTATTGATTCCAGCCAATTTTGCAGTCAAATGGCACTCCTTCCCTTCCGAGCCCTGCCATGCGCCCAAACAGTTGATTTCCACCACATATAAGGTATCGCCAAACTCAGGAGAAATTGCACAATAAATGTTATGCTGAATTTTTTCCTTTTACTCTTGTAAAAAAAAAAGCTACCTGGTTGAAATAACAAGTTTGTGGTAAAATTTTATTTTTTTTTTTTCATGGCTCAACGTTATAAAATTCTGTGAAGCACCTGAGGGCTCAGGGTACTCACCAAACATCTAGATAAATTCCTTGAGGGGCCTAGTTTCCAAAATGGGGCCACTTGTGCGGGGTTTCTGCTGTTTAGGTACCTTAGGGGACCTCCAAATGCGACATGGTGCCCGCAATCTTTTCTTCGGCGCTCCATTGGGAGACCCAGACGATTGGGGTGTATAGCACTGCCTCCGGAGGCCACACAAAGCATTACACAAAAAAGTGTAAGGCCCCTCCCCTTCTGGCTATACACCCCCAGTGGGATCACTGGCTCACCAGTTTTCTGCTTTGTGCGAAGGAGGTCAGACATCCACGCATAGCTCCACTGTTTAGTCAGCAGTAGCTGCTGACTATGTCGGATGGAAGAAAAGAGGGCCCATATGGGGCCCCCAGCATGCTCCCTTCTTACCCCACTTGTGGTTTCTAAGGTTGAGGTACCCATTGCGGGTACAGAGGCTGGAGCCCACATGCTGTTTTCCTTCCCCATCCCCCTGAGGGGCTCTGAGGAAGTGGGATCCTACCGGCCCCCAAGCCCTGAGGCCGGGCTCCATCCACAGACCCAGTGAACCTGCTGGATACGGAGCTGGGTACCGTTCAGGGACAAGGCCCTGCAACTTTCAGGTACTCTGTGTCCCCGTACAGACAGGCACGCACACGCCAGACTTGCTGGGTGTGTTAGTGCGCCGGGGACAGTAGCGCTGCACGCTGGGGTTTGAGTCACAGCAGCTTAGCTGTGTTACTTCATGTGCTGGGAACTACCGCGCCGGCCACTCTCGGAGCGGCGGCGCGGCTGGGACTTGTAGTGCGCCGGGGACTTAGCGCCGACCGCGCTTTTACGGCGGCGGCGCTTATAAATTTAGTCCCCGGCTTTTGCGGCCTAGCTCCGTTTCGTTCCCGCCCCCTCCCTGTCAATCAGGGAATGGGACAGACGCTGTGCAATCGTCAGCGCCGAGGGCTGGAGCCTTATTTACATGCTCCAGCCCTCTCACTAGGCACAGTGGGACGCAGGTTTCCCGCTTTTGGTCTGAGCACGCCCAGGGCCCGCCCCCCCCTCCACAGGACGCCGGCAGCCATTCCTGCATGCAGTCTGGCTGGAGGACGGACACAGGCTCTGGGAGACCCAGACTAGGGATTTCTGGCGACCACACACCCGCGTTTAGCGGGCGGTAAGCAGCACATTAGTGCTGGCCCCACTAGTGCCACAGTGTTGTATGGTGTACTTTTTCCTGTACCAGATATATATATATATATATACTGCACTGTACGGTCGCTTCTTGGCTGTATACCCCTATATTGCTCTGAGGAGACAGCAACATGTCATCCACAAAACGCAAGGGTGCCAAGGCACGGGCTGTATACACTGCTTGTACAGCATGTGGGGCTAATCTACCAGCAGGCTCCAACGACTCTCATTGTGTGCAATGTTCAGTCCCAGTGGCACTTCGTCAGCCAGAGCCTATGGTGGTGGTAGCCCAGGCAGAGACGCCTGTGAACCCTGCCCCGGTGACGGGGACAGAATTTGCAGTCTTTGCTGATAAAATGTCTGTGACTATGACAAAAATCCTGGAGACCTTGCAGTCCAGGCCAGTTGCTCAGACCATGGACACTGCTGTGTCTATGTTCTCCGGTCCCCCTCAGTTGGAACTAATCCGTACTTCAAGGGGGTCCCAGGCATCACAGGCTGAGGGCTCTGACTCTGATGACAGTCCCAGGCCGCCTAAGCGAGCTCGCTGGGAGAGACCCTCCACGTCATCACGCGGGTCAGGGTCTCAGCGAGAAGGGTCTCTATATGATGAGACAGAGGTGGGTGATCAGGAGTCTGGTCCTGACACCGCACTCAATTTGGATACGCCAGATGGTGACGCCATGGTAAATGACCTTATAGCGGCCATCAATAGGCTGTTGGATATTTCTCCCCCAGCCCCTTCAGCAGAGGAGGCAGCTGCCCAGCAGGAGAAATTCCATTTCCTGTATCCCAAGCGTAAATTGAGTACTTTTCTGGACCACTCTGACTTCAGAGAATCAATCCAGAAACACCATGCTTATCCGGACAAGCGTTTTTCCAAACGTCTGAAGGATACACGTTATCCCTTTCCCCCTGACGTGGTCAAACGCTGGACCCAGTGTCCAAAAGTGGACCCTCCAATATCCAGGCTTGCAGCTAGATCCATAGTTGCAGTGGAGGATGGGGCTTCACTTAAAGATGCCAATGACAGACAGATGGACCTTTGGTTAAAATCTGTCTATGAAGCTATTGGCGCGTCGTTTGCTCCAGCATTCGCGGCCGTGTGGGCGCTCCAAGCTATTTCAGCTGGTCTGGCACAGGTGGACTCTTTCTTAAGTCCAGCAGTGCCGCAAGTGGCGTCCTTAACTACGCAAATGACTGCGTTTGCGACCTACGCTATCAATGCGGTACTAGACTCTACGAGCCGTACCTCAATGGCATCCGCCAACTCTGTAGTTTTGCGCAGAGCCTTGTGGTTAAAAGAATGGAAAGCAGATTCTGCTTCTAAAAAATGTTTAACCAGCTTGCCATTATCTGGAGACAGACTGTTTGGTGAGCAATTGGCGGAAATCATTAAACAGTCCAAAGGTAAGGACTCTTCCTTACCCCAGCCCAGATCAAGCAAACCTCAACAGAGGAAGTGGCAGTCAAAGTTTCGGTCCTTTCGAGGCTCGGGCAAGCCCCAATTCTCCTCGTCCAAAGGGACTCAGAAGGAGCAAAGGAGCTCTGATTCCTGGCGGACTCACTCACGCCCCAAGAAAGCAACCGGAGGTACCGCTTCCAAGGCGGCTGCCTCATGACTTTCGGCCGCCTCCCTCCGCATCCTCGGTCGGTGGCAGGCTCTCCCGCTTTTGCGACATTTGGCTGCCACAGGTCAAAGACCGGTGGGTAACAGACATTTTGTCTCACGGGTACAGGATAGAGTTCAGTTCTCGTCCTCCGCCTCGGTTCTTCAGAACTTCCCCACATCCCGACCGAGCAGATGCCCTTCTGCAGGCGGTGCATTCTCTAAGAGCAGAAGGAGTGGTGGTCCCTGTTCCTCTTCGGGAACAAGGACAAGGTTTTTACTCCAATCTCTTTGTGGTGCCAAAAAAGGACGGCTCATTCCGTCCTGTTCTGGACCTAAAACTGCTCAACAAGCATGTGAACGCCAAGCGGTTCCGGATGGAATCCCTCCGCTCAGTCATTGCCTCAATGTCTCAAGGAGATTTCCTAGCATCAATAGACATCAAAGATGCTTATCTCCACGTGCCGATTGCTACAGAGCACCAACGCTTTCTACGCTTCGTGATAGGAGACGACCATCTTCAGTTCGTAGCTCTGCCATTTGGTCTGGCGACAGCCCCACGGGTGTTCACCAAGGTCATGGCGGCAGTGGTAGCAGTCTTGCACTCTCAGGGACACTCTGTGATCCCTTACTTGGACGATCTACTTGTCAAGGCACCCTCTCAGGAGGCATGCCAACTCAGCCTGAATGTTGCACTGGAGACTCTCCAGACGTTCGGGTGGATCATCAACTTCTCAAAGTCAACTCTGTTACCGACCCAATCACTGACGTATCTTGGCATGGAGTTTCATACTCTCTCAGCGATAGTGAAGCTTCCGCTGGACAAGCAGCGGTCACTACAGACTGGGGTGCAGGCTCTCCTTCAAAGTCAGTCGCACTCCTTAAGACGCCTCATGCACTTCCTCGGGAAGATGGTGGCGGCAATGGAGGCGGTTCCGTTTGCGCAGTTTCATCTGCGCCCACTTCAATGGGACATTCTCCGCCAATGGGACGGGAAGTCAACATCCCTGGACAGGAAAGTCTCCCTTTCCCAGACGGCCAAGGACTCTCTGCAGTGGTGGCTTCTTCCCACCTCATTATCACAGGGAAGATCCTTCCTACCACCGTCCTGGGCGGTGGTCACGACAGACGCGAGTCTGTCAGGGTGGGGAGCAGTTTTTCTCCACCACAGGGCTCAGGGTACGTGGACCCAGCAGGAGTCCACCCTTCAGATCAATGTTCTGGAAATCAGAGCAGTGTATCTTGCCCTACTAGCCTTCCAGCAGTGGCTGGAAGGAAGGCAGATCCGAATTCAGTCGGACAACTCCACAGCGGTGGCATACATCAACCACCAAGGGGGGACACGCAGTCGGCAAACCTTCCAGGAAGTCCGGCGGATTCTGATGTGGGTGGAAGCCACGGCCTCCACCATATCCGCAGTTCACATCCCCGGCGTAGAAAACTGGGAAGCAGACTTCCTCAGTCGCCAGGGCATGGACGCAGGGGAATGGTCCCTTCACCCGGACGTGTTTCAGGAAATCTGTCGCCGCTGGGGAAGGCCGGACGTCGACCTAATGGCGTCCCGGCACAACAACAAGGTCCCGACCTTCATGGCACGGTCTCGCGATCACAGAGCTCTGGCGGCAGACGCCTTAGTGCAAGATTGGTCGCAGTTCCGGCTCCCTAATGTGTTTCCACCTCTGGCACTCTTGCCCAGAGTGCTACGCAAGATCAGATCCGACTGCAGCCGCGTCATACTCGTCGCCCCAGACTGGCCAAGGAGGGCGTGGTATCCGGATCTGTGGCATCTCACGGTCGGCCAACCGTGGGCACTACCAGACCGACCAGACTTGCTGTCCCAAGGGCCGTTTTTCCATCGGAATTCTGCGGCCCTGAACCTGACTGTGTGGCCATTGAGTCCTGGATCCTAGCGTCTTCAGGATTATCCCAAGGGGTCGTTGCCACCATGAGACAGGCTAGGAAGCCCACGTCCGCTAAGATCTACCACAGAACGTGGAGGATATTCTTATCCTGGTGCTCTGCTCAGGGAGTGTCTCCCTGGCCATTTGCATTGCCTACATTTCTTTCTTTCCTGCAATCTGGGTTAGAAAAAGGTTTGTCGCTCGGCTCCCTTAAAGGGCAAGTCTCGGCGCTATCCGTCTTTTTTCAGAAGCGTCTAGCACGACTTTCTAAGGTACGCACGTTCCTGCAGGGGGTTTGTCATATCGTACCCCCGTACAAGCGGCCGTTAGATCCATGGGATCTGAACAGGGTACTAGTTGCCCTCCAGAAGCCGCCCTTCGAGCCTCTGAGGGAGGTTTCACTTTCTAGACTATCACAGAAAGTGGCTTTTCTGGTAGCGATCACATCTCTTCGGAGAGTGTCTGAGCTAGCAGCGCTGTCATCCAAGGCTCCCTTCCTGGTCTTCCACCAGGACAAGGTAGTGCTGCGACCCATTCAGGAGTTTCTCCCGAAGGTGGTATCCTCTTTTCATCTTAATCAGGATATCTCTTTGCCTTCTTTTTGTCCTCATGCAGTTCATCGGTATGAGAAGGATTTACATTTGTTAGATCTGGTGAGAGCACTCAGAAGCTACATTTCCCGCACGGCGCCCCTGCGCCGTTCGGATGCACTCTTTGTCCTTGTCGCTGGTAAGCGCAAAGGGTCGCAGGCTTCTAAGGCCACCCTGGCTCGATGGATCAAAGAACCAATTCTTGAAGCCTACCGTTCTGCTGGGCTTCCGGTTCCATCAGGGCTGAAGGCCCATTCTACCAGAGCCGTGGGTGCGTCCTGGGCATTACGACACCAGGCTACGGCTCAACAGGTGTGCCAGGCAGCTACCTGGTCGAGTCTGCACACTTTCACCAAACATTATCAGGTGCATACCTATGCTTCGGCGGACGCCAGCCTAGGTAGAAGAGTCCTGCAGGCGGCAGTTGCCTCCCCGTAGGGGAGGGCTGTCTTCGCAGCTCTAACATGAGGTATTCTTTACCCACCCAGGGACAGCTTTTGGACGTCCCAATCGTCTGGGTCTCCCAATGGAGCGCCGAAGAAGAAGGGAATTTTGTTACTTACCGTAAATTCCTTTTCTTCTAGCTCCTATTGGGAGACCCAGCACCCGCCCTGTTGTCCTTCGGGATTTTTGGTTGTTTTTCGGGTACACATGTTGTTCATGTTGAACGGTTTTCAGTTCTCCGACGTTACTTCGGAGTGAATTTGTTTAAACCAGTTCTTGGCTTTCCTCCTTCTTGCTTTTGCACTAAAACTGGTGAGCCAGTGATCCCACTGGGGGTGTATAGCCAGAAGGGGAGGGGCCTTACACTTTTTAGTGTAATGCTTTGTGTGGCCTCCGGAGGCAGTGCTATACACCCCAATCGTCTGGGTCTCCCAATAGGAGCTAGAAGAAAAGGAATTTACGGTAAGTAACAAAATTCCCTTCTTTCAGCCAAATTTCCTTTCTAAAATTCAAATATTGCTCCTTTCGTTCCAAGCCCTCCCATTTGTCCAAACAAAGGTTTCAGACCACATGTGAGGTATCACCGCGCTCATAAAAAAGTGGTTAACAAACCTTGAGGTCAAATTTTTGGAATTACCTCTTGAAAAAGTGAGAAAATTGATGCTAAAGCAACATTTTTGAGAAAATTATTAAAATTTTCAATATGACAACGTAACGTTAACAAAATCTGTGAAGTACCTGTGGATCTAAAATGCTCACTATACCCCTAGATAGAAGCCTTGAGGGGTCTAGTTTCCAAAATGGTGTCACTTGTGAGGGATTTCTTCTGTTTAGGTACCTTAGCGGACCTGTAAATGCAACATGGTGCCCGCAATCTATTTCAGCCAAATTTGCTTTCCAAAATTCAAATATTGCTCCTTCTGTTCCGAGCCCTCCCATTTGTCCAAACAGAGGTTTCTGACCACATGTGGGGTATCGGCGCGCTCATAAGAAAGTGGGGAACAAGTTTTGAGGTCCATTTTGTTGTGTTATTTCTTCTAAAAGTGAATAAATTTGGGTTAGAGCAACATTTTTAGGTAAAATTTAATTTTTGCTTTTTTTCATTCCACATTGCTTTTGTTCATGTGAAGCACCTGAAGGGTTAATAAACTTCTTGAATGTGGTTTTGAGTACTTTGGGGGGTGCAGTTTTTAGAATGGTGTCACTTTTGGGTATTTTCTGTCATCTAGGCCTATTGAAGTCACTTCAAATGTGATGTGGTCCCTAAAAAACTGGTTTTGTAAATTTTGATGTAAAAATGAGAAATTGCTGATAAACTTTGAACCCCTCTAACTTCCTAACAAAAAAAAATTTTGTTTCCAAAATTGTGCTGATGTAAAGTAGACATGTGGGAAATGTTATTTATTAACTATTTTGTGTCACAGAAATCTCTGGTTTAACGGTATAAAAATTCAAAAGTTGAAAATTGCTAAATTTTCAAAATTTTTGCCAATATTCAATTTTTTTCATAAATAAACACAAAAAATATTGTCCTAAATTTGGTACTAACATGAAGTCCAATATGTGACGAAAAAACAATCTCAGAATCACCGGGATCCGTTGAAGCGTTCCAGAGTTATAACCTCATGAAGTGACACTGGTCAGAATTGCAAAATTTGGTCTGGTCATTAAGGTGAAAATTAGCTCCGTCACTAAAGGGTTAAAAAGGGAATTGCTTAAAGAGAACCTCTTATGTGAAAAAATGTTGTTATCCTGCAGAAATGGGGTTATTCTGCAGGTTATTAGCATTTAGAACCTGCCCAGCACATCAAACCCCACTGCCGGGAGGAAATTAACTTTATTTTCCTTATGGCAGTGTTCGGGTTTCAGTCATCAGGGACGCGCCGGTACAGGTTCAGTCACCGCTCTGTGTATCAAAGGTGGCTGCTGTAACCACCACACTGACTGATAGCCGGGTCTAATTCTGAGCGGCTGTCAGTCTTGTGACGGGGTGTGGTTACAGACGCTGCTCTCGATACAGAGCGGTGACTGACCCACACCGGTACCACTCTGATGACTGAAACCCAAAAGAATGAAGTTCTTTTCCTTCTGGCAGCAGGGCTCGAAGTGCAGGCGCCAGGCAGGTTCCAAATGCTATTAATCTGCAGGTTAACAGTATTTTTACCAGGTAACAGGTTCCATTTTAGAATGGACTTGTTCTCATGAAATATATTAATAAACAGACAACTCCTTTACAAAAACCTGCTGACAGATTCTCTTTAAACCTATTGACCTCCTTTGTTCCAAAGATGGTTTTGGACATTCATAATGGGGACATTGTTTTCCTCTCTTATTGTCTATCTCTTGTTCATTCCGGGAGAATTCTCTTCACTAGCTGGTTGTGGTTAGAGCCATTAGCACCTACTTTTCTATTATTAAGGTCTTTCAGCCTTCCAGTTCTCACTTTCTGATCTCTGATAGGCCACTCAAGGACCTGTCGGCCTTGGAAACAGCTATTTCCATTGGGCTATTGTGAAAGCATTCAAGGCTAAGGGTAAACTTCCACTCCTTTGGGTACTGCTAATTCCACAAAGTCGGTTGGGGTCTCCTTGAGAGTCGAGAAAGTCCAGAAAGAAGTAATATTTTACCACATTCATGGTATAAAACGTACTGCTTTATATTGAAAGCAATCAATGAAATGTAGCTTCCGGACACTGGTAGCACTCATGCAGCCTCATATAAGGACACTGCCACCACCATGTTTCACTATATTGCACGTCTGTTGCATTTCTGAAGAAGAATAGAGTGCAAGTGATTAGTGACCAGGTATGTGTTCCACCCACGGTAGACCTGTGATGTCATGGTGGTGGTTCTGAGTGACGATGGGGCTGTACCGGGCACTTTCAACAGGCTTTTGTGATGGAGGTTAAAAATAATATTAAAAAGGGGAAGAGAAAAATAAAATAAATATATAAACATTGAGTTTGTGACTCCAGTTGGGATGTTCAGCTTCGGTATGGCCGGGCACTGCTGAAGGTCCCCAAGAGTTAGGTGGTGATACACAGTGCCAAAGGGATTGTTGGATAGTCTGGAATCTGCACATTTTTCGAGAGGTGAAGGTGTCACAAAAATGAGGCCATTGAGGGATATTTCACTAGGTGTGCTTCCAATTGCACCTAAGCTTTAGATGAGTCCCCCATCCACTAATATCTAAGCTGGTCCAACAATGTGGCTTGATAATATGCACGTATATTTGGGCACCCCAAGCCTCTCGCTTCTACTGTCAAGAAAAGCAGTTTGCTTGGTTCCATATGAAACTTGTGAGGGCTGACTGGATCTTGTTTAGGGTGCGTGCTGTTACTTTAATAGGTAGGTTGCGAAAGTAATAGAGAACCCCCGGGGCAGTATCATCATTTTAACTATGGAGATACGGTCTGTCCAGGACACTAATACTTTGGTATATGTTTGTAGCTCTATTGTTATAGTTTGCTGTAAATTTGAGTAGTTAACTCTTTCTATGTTCTTAATCGGGAATGTCAAGTGAATGCCCAGGTAGGGGATTTTATCTGTTATCCACACCAGTGGTAAGTCTGCTTCTAAACTCCTCCTGACGTCCTCCGGGATACCCATATTTAGTATCAGGGATTTACTCATATTTACTTTATAATGCTAACTTGAATGAACTAGGCAATAGTTTGAAAACTGTGTTGTAGAGAAACCTTGGGTTTGTGACACACAGGCCTCTTTGCAGATGACGTCATCCTATTTTGTTTTCCATTCTCCCTATTGTAATCCCCGAGATTTATTTTCCAACCTGAATTGTTGGAGCAAATTGTTCCATTAATTAAATAAATATCAGGGGGTAAAGAGGGCACCCCTGCCTCGTTCCATTGGTTATGCAAAATTTTTGGGACAGTAACCCAGATGAGTAAACCTGGGCTGAAGGGGATGTATAAAGTGCCATAATAGATGACAAAATTGGCCCCGAAAATCCAAAACACTTGAGTACTTCTTTCATGTAGCCCCAATGAACCCTATCGAAACCTAAACCTTCTCCGCATCCAAAGATAGAAGCAGAGAAGGCGTCCGACCCGCCTCCAACTCGGCGATAAGATCAATAAGGCGTCGAGTTTTATCACTAGCTTGTCTGATTTTTACAAAGCCGACCTGGTTATTATGGATAATCTCTGGTAGTATGTTAAGGAGCTCTGAAGATATTATCTTGGTGTATAGTTTAATATCTCTATTTAGTAAAGAGGTTGGCTGAAACTTTGCCGGCGTGTCCGGATTTTTCCCTGGTTTGGATAAGGTAAAAATGTGAGCATTGAGCATTTCGGTAGGGAAAGAGCTTTTCTGTGCTGCCTCATTAAACAGTCTTTCAGGATAGGGGGAAACCATTTTTCTTTGTCGCTCCATTGGGAGACCCAGACAATTGGGGTGTATAGCTACTGCCTCCGGAGGCCACACAAAGTATTACACTTTAAAAAGTGTAACCCCTCCCCTCTGCCTATACACCCTCCCGTGCATCACGGGCCCATCAGTTTTTATGCTTTGTGTTGAAGGAGGCACACAAGCTCCACATTTTAGTCAGCAGCAGCTGCTGATTGTATCGGATGGAAGAAAAGAGGGCCCCCACAGGGCCCCCGGCATGCTCCCTTCTCACCCCACTGAGTCGGCGGTGCTGTTAAGGTTGAGGTACCCATTGCGGGTACAGAGGCTGGAGCCCACATGCCGTTTTCCTTCCCCATCCCTTAGGGGCTCTGGGAGAAGTGGGATCCTAACCGGTCATCCAGGCACTGGGACCGGGCTCCATCCGCAGCCCCTGGGGGAATCTGACGGACAGGAGACTGGATATCATCAGGGACAGGGCCCTGCATCCATAAGGTACTCTGTGTCCCCTTAGGGACGGCGCATGCAGCGCCTGTGTTACAGACGCCGCAGCAGCTGCTGTGTGGTTGGTGAGACTGGGACTACCGCGCCGACCGCACCTGTTTGCCGGCCGCGTTTTTAACTTTAGTCCCCGGCTTTTGCGGCCTAGTACCATATACTCCCGCCCCCAAGCCTGCCAGTCAGGGGTAGGGGCGGGACGGCCGACTGGACGTCGGCAGTGAGGGCTGGAACATACTTTGGTATCCTCCTCCCCCCTCACTGAGCACTGTGGGGCACCAGTTTCCCGCACTTTCTTAGGCACGCCCACGGCTCCATCCTCCCCTCAGAACGCTGGCAGCCATTGTTATAATCAATACTGCCTGTGGGGGATTTCAGAACGGGCTCCGCAGTTCTGACAGAAGTGGGATCCTAACCGGTCGCCGGTCACTGGGACCGGGCTCCTTCCGCAGCCCCTGGGGGAATCTGACGGACAGGAGGCTGGATACCATCAGGGACAGGGCCCTGCATCCATCAGGTACTCTGTGTCCCCTTAGGGAAGGCGCATGCAGCGCCTGTGTTACAGACGCCGCAGCGGCTGCTCTGTGGTTTGTGAGCCAGGACTACCGCGCCGACCGCGCCTGTTGGCCGGCCGCGCGTTTAACTTTAGTCCCCGGCTTTTGCGGCCTAGTACATGTACTCCCGCCCCCGGGCCTGCCAGTCAGGGGTAAAAGCAGGACGGCCGACTGGACGTCGGCAGTAAGTGCTGGAGCATGCTTGGTATCCTCCTCCCCCCTCACTGAGCACTGTGAATCATTTCTGCTGGTGGGGGATTTCAGAACGGGCTCCGCAGTTCTGGGAAAAGTGGGATCCTAACCGGTCGCCGGTCACTGGGACCGGGCTCCCTCCGCAGCCCCTGGGGGAATCTGACGGACAGGAGGCTGGATTTCATCAGGGACAGAGCCCTGCACCCATGAGGTACTCTGTGTCCCCTTAGGGACGGTGCATGCAGCGCCTGTGTTACAGACGCCGCAGCGGCTGCTGTGCGTTTTGTGAGCCGGGACTACCGCGCCGACCGCGCCTGTTGGCCGGCCGCGTTTTTAACTTTAGTCCCAGGCGTTTGCGGCCTAGTACAGGTACTCCCGCCCCCGAGCTTGACAGTCAGTCACTTCTGCCGGTGGGGGATTTCAAGGAGCACTGCAGCTCTGAGAGTCCCTGGCAGGGAATCTGGTGGACACACCACCGCTTGGGGCGGTTGGTAAGCCACACCAGTTGTCAGGTGCTGGACCCCCCTGAGTTCCGTAGTGTGTGTATATATATATATATATATATATATATATATATATATATATATATAGTATACATTTTCTCTATTCGGCAGCATTATTTGCTTTGGCTCCCTCAGCCGGAGCCTCCGGCACTGGTGGGACCCTCGGCTCAGGAGGTACCGCCGGTTTCCACTGCAAGATGGAAGGGACAGAGTTTACAATTTTGACTGAGAAACTCTCTGAGTCGCTTCACATTCCATGGCTCAGTCCATGGACGGACGGTCTGCTAAGATACTAGAAGCTCGGCAGTCCAGACCAGTAACACAGGGCCAGGGCACAGTGAGTTCATCGTCCCCAGGCCCTCTCGGTCGGTACAGCAAAGGGCTCCTGGGGTGGCACCCAGATCCCACGGTGAGAACTCCGACACGGACCGCAGCCTCAGACAGGCTAAGCGGGCTTGCTGGGAACCTTCCCCGGCGGCATCACGCGGTTCGGGGTCTCAGCATGAGGACCCTCTGGAGGATGAAGCGGAGGTCGCAGCTCAGGGCTCTGATCCTGACGTGCTCTCAACACCTGAAGGGGACGCCATAGTAAATGACCTTATAACGTCCATCAACCAGGTGCTAGTCCTTCTCTCCCAACTCCACCTATAGAGGAGTCGGCTTCACAGTAGGAGAAACACCAGTGTAGGTTTCCCAAACATACCCGGAGTGCGTCTTTCGATCACTCTAACTTCAGAGATGCTGTCCAGAAGCACAGAGCACTTCCGGACAAGCGCTTACTCAGCGCCTTAATGACACACGTTACCCTTTCCCCCCTGACGTAGTTAAGGGCTGGGCTCAGTGTCCCAAGGTGGATCCTCCAGTCTCCAGACTGGCGGCTAGTTCCGTAGTATGAGTGGCAGATGGTTCATCGCTCAAGGATGCCACTGACAGGCAAATAGAGCTCATGATGAAATCCATCTATGACGCCATAGGCGCGTCTTTGCTCCGGCCTTCGCAGTAGAGCGGGCACTCCAAGCTATCTCAGCTTGTCTGTCTGAGACTAATGTGGTCGCACGTACCTCTGCTCCGCAGGTTGTGTCTTTGACTTCTCAGGCGTCGGTTTTTTCGTCCTACGCCATGAACACCGTCCTGGACTCTGCGAGCTGTACAGCGGTAGCATCCGCCAATTCGATAGCAGTCCGCAGGGCCATGGGGCTACGCGATTGGAAGGCAGACTCTGCTTCCAAGAAGCTCTTAACCGGTTTGCCATTTTCTGGCGACCGTTTGTTTGGCGTGCAACTGGATGAAAAACCGATGGGTGAGAGACATTCCGTCTCACGGTTACAGGATAGAGCTCAGCTCTCGTCCTCCTACTCGTTTCTGCAGATGGAGTTGTGATCCCCGTTCCGCTTCAAGAACGTGGTCGCGGTTTTTACTCCAACTTGTTAGGGGTACCAAAAAAGGACGGATCATTCCGGTCCGTTTCCGGCCCTCATTCTGCTCAACAGACACGTGAGAACCAGACGGTTCGGATGGAATCTCTCCGCTCAGTCATCGCTTCGATGTCCCAGGGAGTCTTCCTAGCATCAATCTACATCAGGGATGCTTATCTCCATGTGCCGATTACACCAGAGCATCAACGCTCCCGGTGTGTCGCCATCCGGGTCGAACGCTTTCAGCTCGTGACTCTGCCTTTCGGCCTGGCGACAGTCCCAAGGGTCTTCACCAAGGTCATGGCATCAGTGGCGATGGGCCTACACTCTCAGGGACACTCGGTGATCCCTTACCTAGACGATCTCCTAAGTCAAGGCACCCTCCCGGGTGCCACGTCAACACAGCCTGAACATGGTTTTGGAGACTCTCCAGAGGTTCGGGTGGATCATCAATTTCCCAAGTAAAAATTGACACCGACCCAATCACTGACTTACCTCGGGATGGAGTTCATTCTCTCTCTGAGATAGTGAAGCGATCGCTGGACAAACAGCGTTCGCTGCAGACAGGGGTGCACTCTCTCCTTCGGGCCCAGTCTCACCCCTTGAGGCGCCTCAAGCGCTTCCTAGGGAAGATGGTGGCAGCAATGGAGGCAGTTTCCCTTGCGCAGTTTCATCTGTGTCCACTCAACGGCACATTCTCCGCAAATGGGACAGGAGGTCGACGTCCCTAGACAGGAACGTCTCTCTTTCACTGGCAGACAAAACCTCTCCTCAGTGGTGGCTTCTTCCCCTTCTTGGTCGAAAGAAATGTCCTTCCTGCTCCCATCCTGGGCTATGGTCACGACGGACAAGAGTTTGTCAGGGTGGACAGCGGTCTTCCTCCACCACAGGGCTCAGGGAACCTGGACTCTGACAGAGTCCTCCCTTCAGATCAATGTTCGGGAGATAAGGCCAGTGTAGCTAGCCCTAAAGTCGTTCCAGCGGTGGCTGGACGGCAGGCAGATCCGGATACAGTCGGACGACGCCACGGCGGTCGCGTACATCAACCGCCAGCACAGAGCGCTGGCGGCGGACGCATCAGTTCAGGTCTAGTCGCAATTTCGACTGCCTTATGTATTTCCTCCTCTGGAGCTGCTGCCCAGAGTGTTACTCAAGATCGGGTCCGACTGCAGCCGCGCCATCCTCGTCGCTCCAGACTGGCCGAGGAGGTCGTGATACCTGGATCTGTGGCACCTCACGGTGGGTCGACCGTGGGCACCTCCGGACCGACCAGACTTGCTGTCTCAAGGGCCATTGTCCATCTGAATTCTGAGGTCTTCAACCTGACTGGGTGGCCATTGAGTTCTGGCTCTTAGCGTTCTCAGAGTTTTCTCTATCACGTCTTTCGCAGAAGGTGGTCTTCCTAGTGGCAGGCACATCACTTCGGAGAGTGTCTGATCTAGCAGGGCTGTCATGCAAGCCCCCTTCCTGGTATTTCGCCAGGATGAAGTGGTTCTGCGTCCGGTCCCGGAATTCCTATTTAAGGTGGTATCCTCCTTTTCTTCTCAATCAGGATATCTCCTTACCTTCTTTTGGCTCTCATCCAGTTCACAATTGTGAAAAGGATTGCACTTGTTAGATCTCGGGAGAACACTCCGGCTCTTTTTTCGCGCACTGGGCCCCCGCGCCGTTTTGATGCGCTCTTTGTCCTGGTCACTGGGCAGCGTAAGGGGTCGCAGGCTTCCAAGTCAACCTTGGCTCGGTGGATCAAGGAACTGACCCTTGAAGCCTACCGTTCTTCTGGGCTTCCGATTCCTTTAGAGCTGAAAGCCAATTCTACCAGAGCCGCAGAGGCATCCGGGGCATGGCGTCACCGGGCTACGGCTCAGCAGGTGTGTCAGCACTACCTGGTCGAGTCTGCACTTTTTTCACGAAACACAATCAGGTTCATGCCTATGCTGTGGCAGATGCCAGCCTAGGTAGGCGAGTCCTTCAGGAGGCGGTTGCTCTCCTGTAAGAGAGGGCCGTTTTTTCGGCTCGTTTTATCGAGGTATTCTTTTACCCACCCAGGGACTGCTTTTGGACATCCCAATTGTCTGGGTCTCCCAATGGAGCGACAAAGAAGAAGGGAATTTTGTTTACTTACCGTAAATTCCTTTTCTTCTAGCTCCTATTGGGAGACCCAGCACCCGCCCCTGTTCCCTTCGGGCTGTTGTTCTTTTGTGTACACATGTTGAAGGGTTCTTTTGGTTCATGGTTTCAGTTCTCCGAACATCCTTCGGATTGAATTTACCTTAGACCAATTTATAAGTTCCTCCTTCCTGCTTTGGCACCAAAACTGATGGGCCCGTGATGCACGGGAGGGTGTATAGGCAGAGGGGAGGGGTTACACTTTTTAAAGTGTAATACTTTGTGTGGCCTCCGGAGGCAGTAGCTATACACCCCAATTGTCTGGGTCTCCCAATAGGAGCTAGAAGAAAAGGAATTTACGGTAAGTAAACAAAATTCCCTTCTTTTATATTTCTCATAATAGTTTGGAATGCCATCTGGGCCCGGGGCTTTATGCAGCTTCACAGAATCCAGAGCTTTTTCTATTTCGGTCGCTGTAAACGTTTGGGAAAGGCTTTTCCTCTGTGTAGTAGATAGTTTTGGGAGTTTCACTGCTCTTAAAAATGCAAGTATCTTACCTCGTTCTTGTTGAGGGGTATGGGTATCCTCCTTCAAGTTATACAAGGTGGCATAATAGTTAGCAAATTCGTTTGCAATTTCCTGGGGTCCATTATTTTCTCTGTATTTGAAGCTTTCAAGTAGGGTATGCAAAATTTTGCTGCTTGTACTTTAATCTGTCTGGCCAGTAAGGCCCCAGGCCTATTACCATATTTTTCGGACTATAAGGCTATGTGCGTACTAGGCGTTTTTACCCGCGGTTTTGCTGCAGAAATTTCTTGAGAAATGTTTGAAATCTTTCTGCAGACATTTCCCAGCAAAACCTATGGGAAAAAAAATAGCTGTGCGCACACTGCGTTTTTTTTCTCAAGAAAATTCTTTGTGAAGATTTGCTTGAGAAAATTTCTTGAGAAAATGTGCATGTCACTTCTTTTCAGCAGGTACCTGCGGTATACCCCCGGTATTTCACTCCATTCACTGTAATGTAATCGCGAAATTCCGGGGGTATACCGCAGGTAGCAAATGATGTGCGGTATACCCCCGGTATAGCCGCGATTTACCTGCGGTAATGTTCATCGCTGCCTGCTGTTTTGCAGGAAGTGATGTTATTATGACAGAAGAGGAAGCGGAGCAGAGTAAACACACATCACACTCCCTGGACGCCGCACAGAAGCACTTCCGTGTGACCTCCAGGTGCCCGTGCAGTCTGTGTCCCGCTCCAGCCCCGCCGCTGCCTGCACTGCGGTGTGTCATTGTCTGCCCGCAGTGTCAGCAGCTTGTCACCCTGCAGCTCAGGCAGACACTGACACACAGCAGTGCGTGCAGCCGCGGGGATGACGGGCGCTGCTGTCAGGAGGTGAGATGAGATCATTACCTGCTGTGACGATCTCCTGCCTCCTTACGTCACCGCTGTCACTGCCGTCTATGCCCGCGGCCCAAGACTGTCACTGGCGGTGACGTCACGGGCTCTCGCGATACTGCTGAGAACGCGGCGGGCTTAGAAAGCAGTGACAGCGCTGATGGCAGGACTGCAGGAGATCATCACAGCCGGTAATGAGCTCATCTAACCTCCTGATGGCAGCGCTCGGCATCCCCTGCAGCGACCTGGGCTGACCTATTGATGTTAGCTCTGGTCACTGCATTACTCTCCCAGCCAATGGGGAACCTTCTGTTCTTCATTGACTGGGACAGTATCTATGGTATGGATCGTCATGGGACACCCCCCCCCCCCCTTATTGGATTACGCCGCACCCGGATTTGATTGTTCTTGTCAATAAATTAGTGAAAGAGGGAATGTGGGGAGTGTTTTTTCAAATAAAACTTTTTTTGCTGTCTATTTTTTATTTCTTACTGACTGGGTTGGTGATGTCGGGAATCTGATAGACGCGTGACATCACTAACCCCAGGGCTTGATGCCAGGTGACATTACACATCTGGTATCAACCCCATATATTACCCCGTTTGCCACCGCACCAGGGCAATGGGATGAGTTGGGGCGAAGCGCCAGGATTGGCACGTCTAATGGATGCGCCACTTCTGGGGCGGCTGCAACCTGCTATTTTTAGGCTGGGGAGTGTCCAATAATAGTCGACCTCCCTAGTCTGAGAATATCAGACTCCAGCTGTCTGCTTTACCTCGGCTGGTGATCCAATTTCGGGGAGGACCCCACGTTTTTTGTTTTAAATTATTTATTTAATGTAAAATAACAGCGTGGGGTGCCCTCTGTTTTGGATTACCAGCCAAGGTGAAGCTGCCAGCTGTGGTCTGCAGGCTGCAGCCGTCTGCTTTACCCTAGCTGGCTACAAAAGATGGGGGGACCTCACGTCATTTTTTTTTAAATTATTTATTTATTTTTTGGCTAAATACAAGGCTAGGCACCCTTTAGTGCCACATGAAAGTCACTAAAGGGTGCCAGCTTAGAATATGCAGGGGGGTGGGACATTATACAGGTCTTTCTCATCTATCTATTCATCAATCCATCTTTCCCTCTATCCATTATCTGTCTATCGATTTTTCTATTATCTATATTATTTATTGCAGTTCAGCATAAAAAAAACGCAGGGACCAACCTGCGGAAAAACCGTGGCAAAAACGCATGCGTTTTTCCCGTGGTTTTGGTGCGGTTTTTACCGCAGGTGCGGTAATCTTCAACTCCCAGAAGTTTCTCAAGAAATTTTCTTGAGAAAAATCACTTTTCTAGTGCGCACATAGCCTAAGACGCACCTGACCATAAGATGCACCCTGGTTTTAGAGGAGGAAAATAGGAAAATAAAATTTTAACCAAAAAATGTGGTCATGACACACTGTTATGGGGCGAGGATCTGCTGCTGACACTGTTATGGGGGTAATGTCCCCAAATTCTCTACTAAGGTACCCCATTCTGGTAACGATCCTCCTGCCTTGTATATGATCCTGCTCATATACCCCCATCCTGCTCATATACCCCCATCCATCCTGCTCATATACCCCCATCCATCCTGCTCATATACCCCATCCATCCTGCTCATATACCCCATCCATCCTGCTCATATACCCCCATCCATCCTGCTCATATACCCCATCCATCCTGCTCATATACCCCATCCATCCTGCTCATATACCCCATTCATCCTGCTGATATACCCCATCCATCCTGCTCATATACCCCTTCCATCCTGCTCATATACCCCCATCCATCCTGCTCATATACCCCCCATCATGCTCATATACCCCCAATCCTGCTCATATACCCCCATCCTGCTCATAATATACCCCCCATCCTGCTCATAATATACCACCCATCCTGGTATATGGCCTGTATCCTATGGCACAGAAAAAAAAATAAACGTTTATACTCACCTTCCCTCACTCCCTGCAGCACTGATCATCTTCCTCTCTGTCTCAGCTGCAGTGCCGCTGAGTGGAGCCGTCACCGTTGTCTGCAGCATCGCGATGTCTTCCTGTCTGTGGCAGTTAGCTGATCTGTGTGGACACTAGCGGCGCATACAGCGATGACGTCATCGCTGTGCTCACCACTCTCTACACAGATCAGCTGACCGCCACAGACAGGAAGACATAGTGATGCTGCAGGGGGACGGCTTCACACACGGTGACGGGTGAGTGTACTGATTCACTGCACCCCGCGCTGAGAATGATGCACGGGGGCAGTGATTACAGCGTCACATGATCACTCCAGGCTGTAGTTGCTAGGGGTGATCATGCGGGCCGGCTGTTAATTATGCACGCACCCCCCGCTCATCATCCTGCCCACCTGTCGGTGCTGGCTTCAGCACTGAGAGATGATGGGCGACAGGATGGGCATGCATATGTAATGAGTGGGCACACGTGGTCACGGCAGGCTGCTACAGCCGGCTCGTGTCCCCGATGACCCACTCCACCGCAGCGCCCTCATTCCCTGCAGCCACATTCAGACCATAAGACGCACCCCCCACTTTCCCCCAACATTTGGGGGGGGGGGGGGGAGTGCGTCTTATGGTCCGAAAAACACGGTACCCTGCCAATAGTATGATAGTTTAAGCTTTTTAAGGGCATGTTCGTATTTGTGTAGGTTCAATTTGTGTAGCTGACTGTACAGGGCTGATATCTCCGACGCTCTCTCGGCCGAATGTCTGTTTGTTTAATCTGTGTAGGCTAGCCAACTTGCTTTGAAGGAAGTGGTCAGTATTTGGGATACTTTTTTATGATGTGAGGCCTGCTTTATAAAATGACCTCTCATGGCCGCTTTATGTGCACACCACAATGTCGGTTCTGTGACTTCACCATTATCATTGATTTCCAAGTAATCCTGGATAGCTTGATGTGTTTGGGTCATATATGAAGGATGATTCAGTGTATATGTGTTTAGGTGCCATATCGGGGATGTGGAAGTCGCAAAGCTCTCCTCTATGTTTAGGGCAGGGGTGGGGAACCTCCGGCCCGGGGGCCGTATGCGGCCCGCGATGACATTTAATGCGGCCCCCGGGCACATTCCAGGCTACCCCAGTGCTTGAGCGGCCCTTTAAAATCCCAGTGCGTTCTGGGTAGATGCTAGAATGTACAGGCTTTTTCCAGATCCTGATTGCAGCCCGTACTAGAATGTACGTGCTCTTTTCGGGACCTGACTACAGCCCGTACATTCTAGACTGAACCCGGGACTGTGCTCGAGTGCTGAGAGTTTACCTTGTGGGCGGGGTAAGCAGCGCGCTGTGCTCCAGTCATAGCAGAAGAGGTGCAGCAGATGCCTCCCTGCTGTACATGCCTCCCGGACCTGTGCTGTGTGACTCCCCCTCCCCTAGTATTGTGAGTATACAACCCATCGCTGCCCCTCATCCAGTGCTCTGTACCCCCCCTACTACTGTGTGTAGCCCCAAGTGCTGTGTACCCCCTAGTACTGTGTGTAACCCCTCAATGCTGTGTACCCCCTAGTACTGTGTGTAACCCCTCAATGCTGTGTAATCTGTGCAGCCTCCTAGTGCTGTCAGTGCTGCCACATAGTGCCTCTCCCTGCTGCCTCCAAGTGCTGTCACCTAATGCTCTCCGTGCTGCCTTCTAATGCTGTCACTGTCAGTGCTCTTTGTGCTGCCACCTAGTGCTCTTTGTGCTGCCACCTAGTGCTCTTTGTGCTGCCACCTAGTGCTTTCCGTGCTGCCACCTAGTGCTCTCCGTGCTGCCACCTAGTGTGCTCTCTGTGCTGCCAGCTAGCGCTGTCTGTGCTGCCAACTAGCGCTGTCTGTGTTGCCAACTAGCGCCCTCTGTGCGTGCTGCCAACTGGTGATCTCTGTGCTGCCAGCTGGTGCTCTCTGTGCTGCCAACTAGTGCTGTCCGTTGTGCCAGCTAGTGCTCTCCGTGCTGCCACCTAGTGCTCTCCGTGCTGCCACCTAGTGCTCTCTGTGCTGCCACCTAGTGCTCTCTGTGCTGCCAACTAGCGCTCTTTGCTGACATCTAGCGCCCTCTGTGCTGCCAACTGGTGCTCTCTGTGCTGCCAGCTAGTGCTCTCTGTGCTGCCACCTAGTGCTGTCCGTTGTGCCACCTAGTGCTGTCCGTTGTGCCACTTCGTGTTGTCCGTTGTGCCGCCTCGTGCTGTCCGTTGTGCCGCCTCGTGCTGTCCGTTGTGCCGCCTCGTGCTGTCCGTTGTGCCGCCTCGTGCTGTCCGTTGTGCCGCCTCGTGCTGTCCGTTGTGCCGCCTCGTGCTGTCCGTTGTGCCGCCTCGTGCTGTCCGTTGTGCTGTCCGTTGTGCCGCCTAGTGCTGTTCGTGCTGCCACCTAGTGCTGTCTGTGCCCACCACTAGTGCTGTCCATGCTCAGCATCTCCTGTGATGTATACACCCCTCCTGTGATCTATACGCTCCTCCTGTGATGTATACGCCCCAACCTCTCCTGTGATGTATATGCCCCAGCCTTTTCTGGGATGTATATGACGCAGCCACGCCTGTGATGTATATGCCTCAGTATCTCCTGTGATGTATATGCCTCAGTGTCTCCTGTGATGTATATGCCCCCAGCCTCTGCAGACAAAGACAAACCTGGAAAAGCAGTTGTGAGAAACAAAATGATCAATATCACCAAACATCACAGCCGCTCCGGCCACCACATTAGAGTTAATTAATTGTTTGACCAAATATAGCCTGGTTCTTTTCAAGTTGATAATATTTTGTGCGGCCCCCGAAGGTTGGTAGAAAATTCCAAATGGCCCCCGGCAGTAAAAAGGTTCCCCACCCCTGGTTTAGGGTAATAGGGGCATGATCACTCAGAGTTATGTTTGCTATTTTTGTATTAAGCACTTTAGGTATTACTGCCTTATCTACCAAAAAATAATCTATACTTGTGTATATCATATGGGGATGAGAAAGGAATGTATAGTATCTTGCTGTTGGGTTTTGTTGTCTCCATTTGTTATATAGCTTGTGTAAATGAAGAAATTTTGTTAGTGGATTGGGGGTTGAGTTTGTGACTTGGACGTAGTGTCCATATTTGGCCATAACGAAAGCTAAAATCCCCTACTATGTACTATGATGAAAGATCCTGTTTTCAACTTGCAGGCTTCGGTGATAATTTTCCAAATATATGTATACTGTTACTTGTTGGGGAAGTAGAAATTGACTAACGTGTATGGGATATTGTTAACTAGGCATTTTAGTATTATGAATCTGCCTAGTGAGAAGTTTGTCCAAAAGAAGTGGCCCACTAATTGCACCATTTTATGCGACCCATAGCTTTTTCATTTTTTGTAACCTATGGCTCAGTGATGGCTTATTCTTTGTGTCTCGAGCTGACGTTTTTAATGGTACCATTTTTGCGTAGATGCTACGTTTTGATCGCCTGTTATTGCATTTTGCGCAAAATTTGTGGCAACCAAAAAAACCTTAATTTTGGTGTTTGAATTTTTTTCCTGCTACGCTGTCTACTGATCAGATTAATTGATTTTATATTTTGATAGATCGGGCATTTCTAAACACGGCGATACCAAATACGTGTATACTTTTTAGTTTTTTAACCCTTTAATTTTCAAAGCTGCGAAAGGGGGGTGATTTAAACTTTTAGGGTTTTTTTTTGTTTTTTTTAAACTTGTTTTTTTTATTTTACTAGTCCCTCTTCAGGGACTATAAGGATCAGCAGTCTGATGACTCATTTATTTCTGCTGATCACAGCTACACAGCTGAGGACAGCAGAAATACTCACCTCGTGTCACTGACAGCAGCCGGCTGGGTGAAACAGGAAGTGTCTCATGTTAGCTACTTCAGTCATCACATGACCCTGTGCTACGATGACAACCATCGGCTCACAGTGATCACTGTGGAGACACGGGGGTTAGTGGATGCTCTTGTCTTGTCCGCTGGCCCGGCCGCCTTTAGAAAGGCAGCATGACCCAGGTCTCATCCCAACTGAACGCCCAACCTCCTTAACCGCGGGCGGAACACTACTCAGACAACACACAGTGAGGGAATCACAATATTAATACTTTATTGGATCCCCAAACAATTAACGGCAAATGGCGCAAAACCACATAATATAACCGGCAACAGTTTCTCACCCTTCCGCTGGCTCACCAGGGATTTAGAATGTCCGTACCTCAGAGCTTCCAGGGCTACTTACTCCAAACCAGCAGCACCCCGCTTTTGGCGGGCACCCACCAAGAATGGAATAACTCCAGATTTAGGAAGCTGGCTGAGGTCTGCAAAGTCTGTGGTCCGGTGACTGGATTGTCCCAAGCTGGATTCCTACCTTAGGTAGTCCTTGATATCACAGCCGAATCCTTGCATTCGATGCTGAAGTCCATGTAGTGTTATAATCCAGGTTCAGCTATGGCTTGCCAATCGGATCCGCAGGTCCTAGATTGGTATCATGTAGCAAGAGTCTACCTGGGCAATGGACAGTCCTCCTTCTTATACCCCTGAGCTCTCCATTCAGACCATCGGGGTCTTCACGATTGGTGGATAAGACTGGGCTCTTATTGGCTAGATCTCAAGCCGCATATAAAATATCCCTATTAGTAATGGTCTCTGACAGTAACAAGGGAGACAGCCCAGCCACATTGCATCTAACAATACAATGGAGGTTCACACAATTGATTTGTCTGGGTATCTGATCCTCTCTGGTCAAGGTAATTACATGAGTCAACAAGAACTTTAAAGCTGGTGTCACACACAGCGACAACGACAACGACGTCGCTGCTACGTCACCATTTTCTGTGACTTTGCAGCGACGTCCCGTCGCTGTGTGTGACATCCAGCAACGACCTGGCCCCTGCTGTGAGGTCGCCAGTCGTTGCTGAATGTCCAGCTTCATTTTTTGGTCGTCACTCTCCCGCTGTGACACACACATCGCTGTGTGTGACAGCTAGAGAGCGACGAAATGAAGCGAGCAGGGAGCAGGAGCCGGCGTCTGGCAGCTGCGGTAAGCTGTAACCAGCGTAAACATCGGGTAACCAAGGGAAGACCTTTCCCTGGTTACCCGATATTTACCTTCGTTACCAGCCTCCGCCGCTTTTGCTGCCAGCGCCGGCTCCTGCTCTGTGCACATGTGGCTGCAGTACACATCGGGTAATTAACCCGATGTATACTGTAGCAAGGAGAGCAAGGAGCCAGCGCTAAGCAGTGTGCGCGGCTCCCTGCTCTCTGCACTGTGACATGTAGCTGCAGTACACATCGGGTTAATTAACCCGATGTGTACTGTACCTAGGAGAGCAAGGAGCCAGCGCTAAGCGCGGCTCCCTGCTCTCTGCACATGTAGCACAGCGACGTTATGATCGCTGCTGTGTTTGACAGCTAAGCAGTGATCATAACAGCGACTTACAAGGTCGCTGTTACGTCACAGAAAATGGTGACGTAACAGCGACGTCGTCGCTGTCGCTTAGTGTGAACCCAGCTTAACACTAGACTCAATGAAACGAAACAATGAAGGCTTATCCCCCGTTTATAAACAAAATATCTTCATGTCCAGCTGAATGTTAAGAAACTTTAACCCTTGCTAGGCACTGACAAAGTCCATGTCGTCACAATCACGTCACTGCAACGCCGATGGAGTCGGGTGAGTAAAAATTTTCCGCTATCAGCATTTAAATAGCGCTGTGACATTTTCACTGCACCATTTAAGGGGTTAACAGGTATGGGTGGAACATGGATCCACTCTTGACTGCGAGGCACACGTGTCAGCTGTACAAATCAGCTGACATGTGCACAGATCCCCAGTAGGACGTAATATTCCTGCCCACGGTCATTAAGTGTTTAAAAAAACTAATAGCAGTCTCTGTTTGCCACTGACCTTGTCCCTTGAAAGTCCAGTATTCCTAGAGATGGATACCCTGCCCATTTGTAGCTGGCCCCTCCAGAGGTTTCAACGGTTACCTCAGGACAGGACCGTCTCCATATTACACTCCTCACACTAACTTCAACTGCCACTAGGGCATACACACAGGCTTTGTTATCAGCTCAGGTGAACAGCCCCAGTAAGGGAGTGTATGCAAATGTTTGTATGTAGTGAACAGCAGAGAAAAACAAATTTAATTAAAGCTGGCAATACATGTCATACATTTTGAAATAACCATGCAGCTATTATATGTGGTGACTCAGGCACAGCGCGCAACATTTGTCTCCTGATCTGAAGCCAACTGAAACACCAAAGGGGAATTCTAAGAGGAAAGAGGTTGTTCTTGAAGAATGTAAAAAGATAGATGTTGCAATGTCGCTAGCATGTTCATTCCTACCTACAGGACTTGATGCTGTCCATAATATTCATAGGGAGAGGGGGGCGTGTATTCATTTTTCAGTTATAATATTAACTTTTCTTTCATTTCATGGGTTAAAAAAATGTTCTGTGAAATTCAGTCTTGTCAGTGTTTTGAAAATTGTTCATATATTCAGAGAGATTAAAGTGTTACTTTTCTAAGTTGGTGAATTCATTTATGTTGAATACATTATTCTGCTGTATACTGCTCTTCAATTAAAGGAGTTGTCCGACATAAACTCAAAAATGTTTGGTAAGCTAATCTGTGCTGTATTGTCATATAAATCACCCCTACATTGTTATTTTTTGTTTTCTAACTTTTGTTCCTCTTGAATTATCCCTTTATTCTCTGCAGCTCTTGTTTACATTCAGCTCCAGCAAACATGACCACTTCCTGTGCAAAACCTCAGTCAGAGCTGTCACCGCCCGGCCTCAGTGTCCAGCCAAACCCCCTGCCCGCCCCTTGCACACACAGTCCATGTCATTATTCAGTCTCAGCACTGACCTGTTATCACTACAGCGTTGCAAATAACAGCCCCACATCAGGCTCTGCACACCACACCACGTGCACACATGGCTCTGCACACCACACCACGCGCACACATGGCTCTGCACACCACATCACGCGTACACATGGCTCTGCACACCACGCGCACACATGGCTCTGCACACCACGCGCACACATGGCTCTGCACACCACACCACGCACACGCATGGCTCTGCACACCACACCACGCACACGCATGGCTCTGCACCACACACACATGGCTCTGCACCGCACACGCACACACATGGTTCTGCACACGCACACACATGGCTCTGCACCGCACACGCACACACATGGCTCTGCACCGCACACGCACACACATGGCTCTGCACCGCACACACACACATGGCTCTGCACCGCACACGCACACATATGGCTCTGCACCGCACACATATGGCTCCGCATACACATGGCTCTGCACACGCACACACATGGTTCTGCACCGCACACACATGGCTCTGCACCGCACACTCACACACATGGCTCTGCACCGCACACGCACACATATGGCTCTGCACCGCACACATATGGCTCTGCACACACATGGCTCTGCACACGCACACACATGGCTCTGCACACACATGGCTCTGCACACGCACACACATGGCTTTGCACACGCACACATATGGCTCTGCACCGCACACATATGGCTCTGCACCGCACACACACATATGGCTCTGTACCGCATGCGGCGCTCTGCACCGTTGGGAGTACATACTCACCCGTCCTCGGTCCCCGCCGCTTCTGCACGTTCGCGCGCTGTCTGTGCTCTGGCCATATCAGCACAGTAGTGACGTCACCGCCGTGCTGAAGAGAGCACAGACAGCCGGGCAGTAATGAGATGCAGCGCTGCGCTGCTTCTCATCAGCACTTTCAAATGTACCGGCATCTGTGATCTGTGATGCCGGTACATTTGAATGTGCGATCCTGAGCAGGGGGCCCGGTGCTGGAGCTGACACCACGGCAGCCGCCGCCAGGCCCCTCCCCCAGGTCACGGACCCCACAGCAGTGCAGGGGGAGGTTGCGGGGAGAGTAAGGGGTGCGGGGGAATGTGTGGGAGGGTGCAGGGAAGGGGGGCGGGGCTCATCGCACTGTAGCCGCCCAGCAGGGAGGCGACATGCTGCTCCAGATTTGCATGTCAACATGGTCCTGCCCATGTTGACATGAAATGACCAGAAGCAGCAAAATCGCGGCAGGAGCGGTCACATGACCACTCTGAGTCGGGGGAGAGGGGCTGACAGCAGGGCAGGTAAGTGGTCTCTATCTACTTACCTGCCCCAATGTAGCCCAATAGGGAAATAAAAAAAAAGTCAAAAGAAGCCGGATAACCCCTTTAATTGTATGTTCCTTGTAAGTAGTGGCATAGTGAAAACTGTATGCAAGTTTCTACGCCATGTTATAACTCATGCACATGCGTGTAACATGTGTTACTTTCTAATTTTGAGTTAGCAAACTGCTTTAAATTGTTATTTCTAAAGTTTTTATATTTTAATTGTCTCTAGACTTACTATGTTGAAAAAGGCGAAGTGAAGCTTCAGTTACGCCAGTCTGAAGAACGATTGAAGGCTGGAAAGTTCTTTTTTGTGCCACCAGGTAAGGAAAAAAAAATGTGGTTGTTTTTGTTAAGGCCTAAAAGTTGTAATATAAGACCTACCAAATAATAACAATGAAAACATCTGCCTAATATTGTATAGGTTCCCCTTGTGGAGGTAGAACTGTCTTAGCTAGTTGAAGCTTGTGCACCAAAAGACTTCTGAAGGCATAGTGTGGCCTTCCTGTACTGGATCTCCAAGCATATCCAATATCAGGTTGAGATCTGGGGGATTTGGAGATCAAATCAACACCTTGAAATGTTTACCATGTTTCTCAAAATATTCCTGAACAATTCATGCTGTGCACATTATTCTGCTAAAAAAATCCACTTTTTTTTAGGGGTGCACAAATGTTTAGGTTGGTTGTCAAAGTAACTTCAACCTAAATGGCAAAACCCTAGGTTGCCAAGCAGAGGATGGCCAAGAGCATAGCACTGCCTCCACAGGCTTGTCTTATTTATATAGTGCCTCCATAGTGCTATTTGTTCTTCAGGCATGTGGCATCCAGCCATCCTTATAATGTAAAAGAAAACCTAATTCCTCAGACCAGGCTTCCTCATTCAGTTGCTCTTAGGTCCAACTCTGAAGTCTGCATTACAGGCAGCAACATCGCTAGCGATGTCGCAAGCAAAAGCACCCGCCCCCGTCTTTTGTGCGTCACGGGCAAATCGCTGCCCGTGGCGAACAATATCGCCAGTACACGTCACACATACTTACCTTCCTAGCGACGTCGCTGTGGGCGGCGAACAACCTCTTTTTTAAGAGGGAGGTTCGTGCGACGTCACATAGCGGGCCGCCAATAGAATCGGAGGGGCGGAGACCAGCCGTATTAACAACACGCCCACCTCGATGCCGGAGGACGCAGGAATGCTATTGTTCGCCGTTCCCAGGGTGTCACACGTAGCGATGTGTGCTGCCTCAGGAACGACGAACAACCTGCGTCCAGCACCAGCAATGATATTTGGGAAAGGAACGACGTGTCAACGATGAGGTGAGTATTTTTGATCGTTAGCGGCAGGGCTGTGGAGTCGTGGAGTCGGAGCTCATTTTGGTGGAGTCGGTATAAAATGCACCGACTCCGACTCCTAAAATATATAATAAATTGGGGACAGTAGTGCAATGCAGAATGTGCTGAATATTTTACTAAATAATAACATTTAGTATAATGCTCATATTTAAGTGAAAAATTTATTGTAGTACAATGTGAACATCAGACATTTAATTATTTTTATGATACAATAATCAAGATATTTGGATAGAGCATAAAATATACTTATTAGAATACAACTCTAGAACACAAAAAACTAATAAATTGTAAATATTTAATACAATATATATATATACACACACAAGATAAATACACACACAAGATATATATAATCTACTGTATATTACATAGTGTATTACATATTTACAATTTATTACAGTTTTTTGTGTTCTAAAGTTGTATCCAATAAATATATTTTATGTTCTATCCAAATATAGTGATTATTGTATCATAACAATTATTAAATGTCTGATGTTCACATACACATGTTCATGTACTACAATAAATTTTTCACCTAACTATAAGCAATATATGTAGGAGTCGGAGTCGAAGGTTTGGCTTACCGACTCCACAGCCCTGGTTAGCGGTCGCTCGTAGGTGTCACGCGCAACGACGTCGCTAAAGAGGCCGGATGTGCGTCACGAATTCCGTGACCCCAGCGATATCTCGTTAGCGATGTCGCTGCGTGTAAGGCTATGTGCGCAAGTGTGCGTAATTCATGCAGTTACGCTGCGCTTTGTAGTGTCCTGTAGTGTCTATGGAGATTGTGCAGGGGCCGTGCGCACGTGGCGTCTTAGAGCGCAGCGCTTCGGCTGCTGCCCGAAGCACGCGTTCTAAGAAGTGACATGTCACTTCTTCCGTGCGCTTTGCCGGCAGCCCCTGCTCTTTCTATGGCAGGAGCTGCAGGCAGAGCGCACGTTCTCTGCCGGCACCATGCGCTTCAGAATGGAGCTTTTCAGCTGCGCTCTGAAGCGCACCTTTTAGGTGCGGTGCAGAGCGCACACGTGCGCACATAGCCTAAAGCGGCCTTGGGAATCTCCAGGTGATTTTGTCCATGGGCAAAGGTGAGCTTGACCATCACATATCTTCAGCTACGCAGCCCCATATTATGTATTTTGAGCTTCACTGTTTTATCATAGCCAGCATTAAAATTCAAGCAATTTGTGCTACAGTGCTCTTTTGTAAATATGGACTCGCTGAGCTACTATTTGCTTCTCATGTACGAGCTTTGTCACTGTTACCTTTTCTCAAGATCTGCTGTAATGACTAGTGATCGGCGAACTCGCAGATAACCGGGACTGACGGACCTAACCGGATTTTTAAAAAAAGTATCCGGCCCGTCATTGATCCCGGATATTTGACCGAACGCCAGTCCCCATTTAAGTCTATCGGACCAGAATCCGGCAATTAAAAATGGTGATAGAAGGGATAGGAGCAAGCGGGCTGTACTTAGAGGTTGTAACTACTCCCACAGCCGCCCATTCACTTCCGGGGCCGCTCATTAGGCTCATGAATATGCACTGCTTTCCCCGCCCACTGGCGTCTGTGATTGGTTGCAGTCAGACGCGCCCCCACCCTGAGTGGCAGCGTCTGACTCCTTCCAATCACAGACGCTATCCGTTATATTCGTGCACCCAATTTACACCTGGCTAAAAAAAAAACCACATCACTACCACATGCGGTAGTGATGCGTTTATTTTGTCAGGAGGTGTAGATTGGGTGCAGGAATATGGTTTAAAAATTTCAGCACCAAATCTACATCTCTTTGTAGAAAAATGCACGCTTTTCACTCCTTGTGGGTGCAGTTTTCTGCCAGGAGGTGCAAATTTGGTACTGAAATCTGATGCAGCACCAAATTTGCACCTCCTGGAAGAAAACTGCACTGAAACGGCATCAAAACCGTTTTTGTGCATTTTTTTGCCAAGAGATGCAGATTTGGTGCTGAAATTTTTACACCATATTCCTGCACCGAATCTCACCTCCTGGTAAAAAAAAAAACACATCACTACTGTATCATACTGCATGCTGTAGTGATGCGTTTTTTTGCCAGGAGTTGTAGATTGGGTGCAGGAATATGGTGTAAAGATTTCAGCACCAAATCTGCATCTCTTGGGGGGAAAAAAATGCAGTTTTCTGCCAGGAGTTGCAGATCTGTAAACTCAGTGAGACTTCATGGTCAGGTTACCTGTGATCACAGGTGGAGGACCGTGGGAGCTTCCACTTGTGACCGCAACTAACTTGAGTGATGTCACCAATCATCGCACCTCAGTCTCTGCTTGAACCTCACAGCATTCGCGCATGTTCCATAATCGCGCGCTGTAGCAGAGCTGGAATCTACATGGGACCTCATGTGGATTACGTCGGAGTTGCAGGGGTGTTTTAGGGGTTAATAAAGTGGTGAAAGAGGGTGGTTTTTTGTCTTATTTCAAATAAAGGCTTTTTTCTGTGTTTCAGTTTATTTACTTTCACTTACAGATTAGTTATGGGGCTTCTCATAGATGCCTACCATTACTCATCTAGGGCTTAATAGTAGCTGTGGGCTGTGACTAACCCCTTCCTACACCAGGGCAATCGGTCAGAGCTGGGTAAAGTGCTGGGATTGTCAGATTTAATAAATGCGGCAATACTGGGAGGCTGTAGGTTGCTATTTTTAGGCTTGGGAGCTCCATGGGTCTCCCCAGCCTGAGAATACCAGCCCCAAATTGTAGGGCTTTATCATGGCTGAATATCAAAATTGGGGGGGACCGCATGCCATATTTTAAAATGATTGATTTATTTAAATAATTTTTAAAAAAACACATGCAGTTTCTTCTATTTTGATACACAGCCAAGATAAGCGCACGGCTGGGGGCTGCAGCCTATAGCCATATGCTTTATCTGTGCTGATATAATATGGGGGGACCCTATGCAAATATTTTTATTTACTTATTTTTACTGTACAATAGATCCGCAGACCGGGTCTGTGCTTGGAATCGTCAGACACGCTGTCAGTCAGCGTGGGGCTGCGTCTGACTGCAACCAATCACAGAAGAAAGATATGGTCTGCACACAGTCTAATGAAAGAGTGCTGGCGGTATAGGACTATGTTCCAATAAATGCAGATAAATATCCACCACACTCAATAAATGATTTCAAATGTGGAACACTTTATTGAAAGCACTCAAGGGACAGAAAAAATAATTTCTTTTTCGTTCCTTTGGGAGACCCAGACCATGGGTGTTTAGCTTCTGCCTCCGGAGGACACACAAAGTACTACACTTAAAAGTGTAGCTCCTCCCTCTGAGCTTATACACCCCCTGGTAGCCAGTCCTAGCCAGTTTATTGCTTTGTGTCAGGAGGCATACATCCACACATGCATTCTCATCTGATTTGTTTGACTTTTGGAAAGAGTTTGAAGAAAAGCGGGTCCATGTCTGGACTCCCGGCATGTCCCTTCTCACCCCACTGTGTCGGCGGTGTTAAGGTTGATTTACAAGGCTGCAGCCTTACTTGCCGCGCTCCTTCACCATCCCTTCTGGGCTCTGGCTTGAAGTGGGAGCCAGCACGGTCTCCATGTCTGGCAGGAGTCCGGTCTCCATCCACAACCCCTTGAGGATTCTGTTGGTCCGGAGCACTCATCCCCAGGGACATGGCCCTGCGTCTCAGCAGCTAAGTACCTGAGATGTTTATGTTGGGGGTCAAGGTTCTTTATTGTAAGGGGAGAGTATGCTGTATGTGATTGTTTTAACGGCGGGTTCTCTAGCTTTTGCCTGAGAACCGCGCCGATGGTGCCTGCTTGTCGGCCTCGCCGCTTAAATTTAGGCCCCGGCTTCGCCGGAGGCCTAGTTTCATTTTCCTACCCTCGCATGTCACTCATGCAGAGGGACAGGTTCGGCTCCTCCCGGCGGCCGTTCTACACAGGGGAGGGACACTCCCCACTGCTGGGGCGTCCCTCCTTCCCTGCAGGTCTCTATAGCCCTCCAGTTCCCGCTCTTTTATAGGAACACCCTCTTCTCAGGCAGAGTTCACTCTGCTCTGGGACATCCTGCATTCTGCATCTCTGCTGAGGTGCTGCGACTGGGGGACCGGGCTTCGGGATCTGGAGGGCACACAACACCGCGCTCAGCGGTCTGGTAAGCCACAGCCGGTCTCCGGTTGTGGACCTCTGTATATTCTCCCTGGGGTTCATTCTTTGCAAAGCCCCCACTCCAGCAGCATGTCTCACACAAGGAGCAAGGCTCCAAAGCTTTATGCTGCATGCACTGCATGTAAGCTCCTGCTGCCTGAGCCGAGCACCTATCCACATTGTGATGTCCACTCTAACTTGGCGGTGCCACAGCCTGGAGTCTCACCCCCAGTGGTCTCTCAGGCTGCTGCTGCACCTGTGATTGAACCCCCGGCCTGGGTAGAGTCCTTTTCTAGGTCCATATCCCAGTCATTTGCTGAGTCCATGGGGCTTTTGTCCAGGACTTTGATGAATATGCATCAGTCCCCCTCACAGGGTGCCTCTAATACTCTTGACAGAGGACTCCTATCCTCTGACCTCCGTCCATCGGAGCTCACGGAGGATTCATCATCTGATCCCAGACCCCGTCCTTCTAAGAGAAGGCGCAGGGTTTCCTCCCCCTCCCCATCCCACGGCTCTGTCTCAAGAGCTGACTCTCAAGATGAGGAGGATGCCCTCACTGGGGGCTCGGAGGCTATGTATCCCATCGATTTCTCTGAGGGTGACTCAGATCTTAGTGATTTGATTGCTTCTATTAATTCTGTGCTGGATCTCAATCCGCCAGTGTCAGAGGAGCAACTCTCTTTGGCAGAAAAACATCAGTTTACCTCGCCTAAGAGAGTGAACAGTGTGTTCTTTAACCACTCCAGTTTTCAGACCGCTGTGACCCAGGGCCTGCCCTGACAAACGCTTTCCAAAGCGTGGTTCTGATGACCGGTTTCCATTTCCACCTGAGGTGGTCAAGGAGTGGTCTCACTCCCCAAAGGTAGACCCTCCGGTGTCTAGGCTATCAGCCCGGACCGTTGTGTCGGTGGCTGACGGCACCTCACTTAAGGATTCCACTGACCGTCAGATTGACCTTCTTGCCAAATCTGTGTATGAAGCTGCGGGGGCCGCGTTTTCCCCGACTTTTGCAGCAGTGTGGGCTCTCAAAGCCATCTCTGCTTCTCTAGAGGAGATGCATTCCCTCACCAAGGAATCTATGCCTGAGATGGTTACCTTAACTGCTCAGGCTTCAGCTTTTTCATCCTATGCCATGTCTGCCATGCTAGAGGTTGCTCACCGCACTGCGGTGGCTTCAGCTAATTCTCTTGTTATCCGCAGGATTTTGTGGCTTCGAGAGTGGAAGGCAGATGCTTCTTCCAAGAAGTTTCTTGCTGGGCTCCCTTTTGCTGGTTCACGGCTGTTTGGTGAACAGCTGGATGAAATCATTAAAGAAGCTACTGGCGGGAAGACTACTTCCATGCCACAAACCAAGACCAGGAAACCCGCCCAGGGTAGGAATCAATCGAGGTTTCGTTCCTTTCGTTCCTCCAACTGGTCTTCCTCTAAGCCTTCCGCCTCGTCCGCTAACTCAGCCAAGGATCAGAAATCCAACTGGCGCCCAAAAGCGCGTCCGCAGAAGACCGCAGGAGGTTCTGCCACTAAGGCAGCTTCCTCATGACTCTCGGCCCGCTCCAGCCACGTCCTTAGTCGGTGGCAGGCTCTCCCACTTTGGCGACGCTTGGTTAAAGCAAGTCTCCGATCAGTGGGTGAGAGACATCATATCTCATGGCTACAGGATAGAATTCTCTTCCAGCCCTCCAAACAGATTTTTTCTCTCAACTCCCCCCTGCTCCAAGGCCGCCGCCTTCTCGCAGGCTGTGGCGTCCTTGCAGGCAAACGGAGTGATTGTCCCAGTTCCCGCTCAGGAACGGTTCAGAGGTTTTTACTCAAATCTCTTCCTAGTTCCAAAAAAGGACGGTACCTTCCGGCCCATCCTGGATCTCAAGCTTCTCAACAAGCATGTCCGGGTGCGGCATTTTCGCATGGAGTCTCTGCGATCAGTCATTGCCTCTATGACCCAAGGGGAGTTCCTGGCGTCCATCGACATCAGAGATGCCTATCTACATGTGCCAATCGCAGTCTCACATCAGCGTTGGTTACGTTTTGCGATAGGAGAGGATCATTTCCAATTCGTGGCTCTCCCCTTCGGGTTAGCCACGGCCCCTCGGGTATTCACCAAGGTCATGGCGGCAGTGATTGCGGTCCTGCACCTCCAGGGGTTAGCAGTGCTTCCTTATCTGGACGACCTTCTGGTCAAGGGTACATCCAGCGCAGACTGTCAGCAGAGTGTTTCGCTCACTCTCGCCACCCTAGCCCAATTCGGGTGGATTGTCAATCTTCCCAAATCCACTCTGACTCCGACCCAGAGTCTCACGTACCTAGGGATGCAGTTCGAGACTTTGCCGGCACTTGTGAAGTTGCCCTTAGACAAACAGCTGTCACTCCGGTTGGCGGTGCGCTCTCTCCTGAGGCCCCGCCGTTATACCCTCAGGCGTCTGATGCAGGTGCTGGGTCAAATGGTGGCCTCCATGGAGGCGCTTCCCTTTGCCCAGTTCCATCTGCATCCTCTGCAGCTGGACATTCTCCGCTGTTGTGACAAGCGGCCTTCCTCCTTACAGAGGTTAGTGGCTCTGTCGCCACGGACCAGGAGCTCTCTTCAGTGGTGGCTTCGACCCCTCTCCCTGTCCCCAGGGCGCTCCTTCCTGACTCCGTCCTGGGTGATTCTCACCACGGATGCCAGCCTATCTGGCTGGGGAGCGGTACATCTCCACCACAGAGCGCAGGGCACTTGGACTCCGTCCGAGTCAGCCCTTTCAATCAATGTGCTGGAAACCAGAGCTGTGCTTCTAGCTCTCCTAGCCTTTCACCACCTGTTGGCGGGCAGGCACATTCGAGTCCAGTCAGACAACGCGACAGCGGTTGCCTACATCAATCACCAAGGCGGGACACGCAGTCGCCTGGCAATGTTGGAGGTCCAACGCATTCTTCAATGGGCGGAGGACTCCAAGTCCACCATATCCGCAGTCCACATCCCTGGCATAGAAAACTGGGAGGCAGATTATCTCAGCCGTCAATCCGTGGACGGTGGCGAGTGGTCCCTGCACCCGGCAGTGTTTTAGTCAATCTGCCGCAAGTGGGGCACTCCGGACGTGGACCTAATGGCATCCCGTCACAACAACAAGGTTCCGGTTTACGTGGATCGCTCCCACGATCCTCAGGCCTTCGCCGCGGACGCTCTGGTTCAAGACTGGTCCCAGTTTTGTCTGTCCTACGTGTTTCCCCCTCTAGCTCTCTTGCCCAGAGTCCTGCGCAAGATCAGAATGGAGGGCCATCGAGTCATCCTCATTGCACCGGACTGGCCCAGGCGAGCTTGGTATCCGGACCTGCTCCAACTGTCCGTGGAGATGCCGTGGCATCTTCCGGACCGTCCAGACCTGCTCTCGCAAGGTCCGTGTTTCCGCCCGAATTCTGCGGCACTCAAATTGACGGCGTGGCTCATGAGTCCTGGATTTTGACGGCTTCTGGTATTCCTCCTGAAGTCATCTCCACTATGACTCGGGCCCGTAAGTTTTCCTCCGTCAAGATCTATCACAGGACTTGGAAAATTTTCCTGTCCTGGTGTCGCTCTTCCGGCCATTCTCCTTGGCCGTTCTCGTTGCCGACCCTTCTGTCTTTTTTACAGTCCGGTCTGCAGCTAGGACTGTCCCTCAACTCTCTCAACGGACAAGTCTCAGCTCTATCAGTGCTGTTCCAGCGGCGTCTCGCCCGGCTGGCTCAGGTCCGCACCTTCATGCAAGGTGCGTCTCACATCATTCCGCCTTATCGGCGGCCCTTGGATCCCTGGGACCTTAACTTGGTCCTCACGGTATTGCAGAAACCCCCCTTTGGGCCTCTTAGGGAGGTTTCTTTGTCTCGTCTTTCTCAAAAGGTGGCCTTTCTAGTTGCCATAACTTCTCTCAGGAGAGTCTCTGATTTGGCTGCGCTCTCCTCGGAGTCACCTTTTTTGGTTTTTCACCAAGACAAGGTAGTTCTCCGTCCGACCCCAGACTTTCTTCCTAAGGTGGTCTCTCCCTTCCACCTTAACCAGGATATTTCCTTGCCTTCCTTCTGTCCGGCCCCTGTTCATCGCTTTGAGAAAGCGCTGCATACTCTAGATCTGGTGCGTGCTCTCCGGATCTATGTGTCTCGCACCGCTGCGCTTAGGCGTGCACCTCTCTTTTTGTGCTAACCACAGGGCGGTGCAAGGGTCTCTCTGCTTGGCCCTTTGGATTAGATCGACCATTTCGGACGCCTACCAGAGTACTCAGGTGCCTCCCCCGCCGGGGATCAAAGCACACTCGACCAGAGCTGTCGGTGCCTCTTGGGCTTTTAGGCACCAGGCTACGGCTCAACAAGTCTGTCAGGCTGCCACTTGGACTAGCCTGCATACCTTTTCGAAGCACTACCAAGTGCATGCTCATGCTTCGGCAGATGCGAGTTTGGGCAGACGCATCCTTCAGGCGGCTGTCGCCCACTTGTGAAGTTAGGCTCCGCCTACTTCTTAGTTTTTTCTGTTTATTCCCACCCAGGGACAGCTTTGGAACGTCCCATGGTCTGGGTCTCCCAAAGGAACGATAAAGAAAAAGAGAATTTTGTTACTTACTGTAAATTCTTTTCCTTATAGTTCCGTATTGGGAGACCCAGCTCCCTCCCTGTTGCCTGTTGGCAATTTTCTTGTTCCGTGTGTTATCACCGGCTGTTGTCGTGGACAGAGTCTCCGGTTGTTCCGGTTCTTACTCGGTTCTACTTGTGGGTGGCTATTCTCCTTCAGCTTTTGCACTAAACTGGCTAGGACTGGCTACCAGGGGGTGTATAAGCTCAGAGGGAGGAGCTACACTTTTAAGTGTAGTACTTTGTGTGTCCTCCGGAAGCAGAAGCTAAACACCCATGGTCTGGGTCTCCCAATACGGAACTATAAGAAAAAGAATTTACGGTAAGTAACAAAATTCTCTTTTTTCTTTAAGTGAGAAAAATAAAGTAACGTTTCAACCCTCCTGCAGCCATAGTGCGGGAGGGCTGGCATATCCTTGGTACATTTATCTGTAAAGCCAAATGACCATGAAAAACCTCTAAAACATCAATTTTATTAATTATTCATTAAAATACTCCCAATCTTAAAAACTTTGGGGTCATCCCCAGTAGTTCAACACTAGACAGAAAGTCGTGATTGTGAATAGTGTATAAGGTCCTAAAAATAGGGCAGTAGGCCAAGGGCGTGCGCCCCCCCGTCCGTGATTTTTTAGGGGATATCGGGATAGGGGGACCTAGTATTCCCTAATGTTTATCCCTACCTGGCAACGGAGGTGAATACACCTTAAAGTTTTTGGGTGCCCCCGTTCCTCGGTGGCTAGCCCTAAATGCCCCTGTCACTATTCCTGGCCTATAACCACCACCAGTGTATTGTGTTGGGGTGATTAAGTGGTCATGCGTAAAAGTCCTACGTCAAGACCTAATGTGAGTCAAAACACAGATATTATACATCACCTCAATCATTAGTTCAGCTAGTAAATCATACTGTTGAGGGAGATGTCAAAAAAGGAAATTCTGGGAAGATAAAGAAGGTCTTGACAGAAGGTATGATAGGCCCAACTGTCCTAGTACTTATCTTGCCAGGACCGTTATTGCTCCCATTGCTTCCGACGCGTTTCTCCCCAATATAGCGGGGTTCATCAGGGGAGATGTAAATTGCAAGTTGTCACTGTTTAATCTAGGCCATCAATCTATAATTGAAAAGATCATCTTTTAGGAAATGTATCACATTTCATCATCCCATGACCCATCGATCCTGAATTGCACATACCTCATGCTTCCATATGTCCTTCCTATAATTGGGTCGTTTCCAGTTACCCTGTGGGGGTCCGGCTGCTATCCTGGATTACCCCGTCTCGTGCTGATTGTAATGGTGTCCTCACAGATCAACAATACCTCATAAGGGAGGATCTGATGACAGTGAGTGCTTGGGATAGCAGCATTTCACTGTGGCACTGACTCCATAATAGTCTGGTGAGCCTGCTTCCTGAGTGTCTTTAAAGGGATTAAAGGTCCCAACCCCCTCAAAACTGGCCTATCATAAGTCCTTGCAGATTCAGGGATTCCAGTCTGCTACTGTGGGCGGTATCTCATATGCTTAGTATTTGACTGGGCTTTCTTCATTAAGCTGGATGATGTCCTCCTAAGCTGTCATCTCAGTGGAGCACTGCACTCCACCCCTCATTATCATACAATGATGTTATCAGCACTTGTAAAACTCATTCATCCAGATCCGCCCACCTGATGTCTCATACCTTCTGAGCAGTGAACCACGTGGAGCGCAGCATGTACTCCAGGTGTTTGGCCAGGCTTCCCTCATTCAGCTGGATGATGTCATCCTAGGCTGCCATCTCAGTGGAGCACTGCGTTCCACCCCTCATTACCATGCACTGATGTGTCGGCACCTACAGTCACGTTCAGCCAGGACGTTCAGAAAAGCCTACCTATTCGCCGCTGCCCTCCTCCATCTGCCACATTGCCACCACTCCCTCCGATCTGCTGCCCGGCCCCTCCCCCTCGTGATCGGTGCCCGCCCCCTCTCCTCCGTTATGTGCTGTGCGCCCCCTCTCCTCCGTTATGTGCTGTCCGGCCCCTCCCCCTAGTGATCGTCTGCCCGCCCCCTCTCCTCCGTTATGTGCTGTGCGTCCCCTCTCCTCCGTTATGTGCTGCGCGTCCCCTCTCCTCCGTTATGTGCTGCGCATCCCCTCTCCTCCGTTATGTGCTGCGCGTCCCCTCTCCTCCATTATGTGCTGCGCGCCCCCTCTCCGCTATGTTCTGCGCGCCCCCTCCCCTCCGTTATGTGCTGCTCGCCCCCTCCTTGATGTGCTGCCCGCTCCCCCCCTCCCCTGTCACCCCCGTGATCCGGTACCCGCCCCCTCCCCTGTCACCCCCGTGATGTGGGCTCCCTCCCCTGTAACCCCAGTAATGTGCGCTTCCTCCCCTGTCACCCCCGTGATGTGCGCTCCCTCCCATGTCACCCCCGTGATGTGCGCTCCCTCCCCTGTCACCCCCGTGATGTGCGCTCCCTCCCCTGTCACCCCCGTGATGTGCGCTCCCTCCCCTGTCACCCCCGTGATGTGCGCTCCCTCCCCTGTCACCCCCGTGATGTGCGCTCCCTCCCCTGTCACCCCCGTGATGTGCGCTCCCTCCCCTGTCACCCCCGTGATGTGCGCTCCCTCCCCTGTCACCCCCGTGATGTGCGCTCCCTCCCCTGTCACCCCCGTGATGTGCGCTCCCTCCCCTGTCACCCCCGTGATGTGCGCTCCCTCCCCTGTCACCCCCGTGATGTGCGCTCCCTCCCCTGTCACCCCCGTGATGTGCGCTCCCTCCCCTGTCACCCCCGTGATGTGCGCTCCCTCCCCTGTCACCCCCGTGATGTGCGCTCCCTCCCCTGTCACCCCCGTGATGTGCGCTCCCTCCCGTCACCCCCGTGATGTGCGCTCCCTCCCGTCACCCCCGTGATGTGCGCTCCCTCCCGTCACCCCCGTGATGTGCGCTCCCTCCCCTGTCACCCCCGTGATGTGCGCTCCCTCCCCTGTCACCCCCGTGATGTGCGCTCCCTCCCCTGTCACCCCCGTGATGTGCGCTCCCTCCCCTGTCACCCCCGTGATGTGCGCTCCCTCACCTGTCACCCCCGTGATGTGCGCTCCCTCACCTGTCACCCCCGTGATGTGCGCTCCCTCACCTGTCACCCCCGTGATGTGCGCTCCCTCACCTGTCACCCCCGTGATGTGCGCTCCCTCACCTGTCACCCCCGTGATGTGCGCTCCCTCACCTGTCACCCCCGTGATGTGCGCTCCCTCACCTGTCACCCCCGTGATGTGCGCTCCCTCACCTGTCACCCCCGTGATCTGTGCTCCCTCACCTGTCACCCCCGTGATCTGTGCTCCCTCACCTGTCACCCCCGTGATCTGTGCTCCCTCACCTGTCACCCCCCGTGATCTGTGCTCCCTCCCCTGTCCCCCCCGTGATCTGTGCTCCCTCCCCTGTCCCCCCCGTGATCTGTGCTCCCTCCCCTGTCACCCCCGTGATCTGTGCTCCCTCCCCTGTCACCCCCGTGATCTGTGCTCCCTCCCCTGTCACCCCCGTGATCTGTGCTCCCTCCCCTGTCACCCCCGTGATGTGTGCTCCCTCCCCTGTCACCCCTGTGATGTGTGCTCCCTCCCCTGTCACCCCTGTGATGTGTGCTCCCTCCCCTGTCACCCCCGTGATGTGTGCTCCCTCCCCTGTCACCCCCCTGATGTGTGCTCCCTCCCCTGTCACCCCCCTGATGTGTGCTCCCTCCCCTGTCACCCCCCCTGATGTGTGCTCCCTCCCTTGTCACCCCCTGATGTGTGCTCCCTCCCCTGTCACCCCCGTGATGTGTGCTCCCTCCCCTGTCACCCCCGTGATGTGTGCTCCCTCCCCTGTCTCCCCCGTGATCTGCGCTCCCTCACCTCTCACCCCCATGATCTGTGCTCTGCTCACCTGTCTCCCCCGTGATCTGCGCTGCGCTCCCTCTCCCACCTCTCACCCTCCCCGATCTGCTGCCTCCTTCATCTCCTGTGATCCTGCTGCCTAGATCCATCCTGTAAGGTAACTAGCCCCAATCTCACCTCCCACTCCCCTTCCCTCCCATCCCCCCTTCCCCCCATCCTCTGCCGCTCCTGCATCCACTGCGCACTCTCCCATCCGCCCCCACCCTATCCCAGCCGCCGCCGTCTCACATTCACAGATGCTCCCTTTATGTGCCGCTGCCCCCCATCTGCCGCCCCCATCTGCCACTGTTCTGATCCATCCTGTAAGTATTGTTCGTGGCTCTTTCTTTGTCGCTCCATTGGGAGACCCAGACAATTGGGTGTATAGCTACTGCCTCCGGAGGCCACACAAAGTATTACACTTTAAAAAGTGTAACCCCTCCCCTCTGCCTATACACCCCCCGTGCATCACGGGCTCCTCAGTTTTTATGCTTTGTGCGAAGGAGGCACACATGCACGCATAGCTCCACAATTTAGTCAGCAGCAGCTGCTGACTATATCGGATGGAAGAAAAGTGGGCCCATACAGGGCCCCCAGCATGCTCCCTTCTCACCCCACTCTGGTCGGC
Organism: Anomaloglossus baeobatrachus; assembly: GCF_048569485.1. Taxonomy (NCBI): domain Eukaryota; kingdom Metazoa; phylum Chordata; class Amphibia; order Anura; family Aromobatidae; genus Anomaloglossus; species Anomaloglossus baeobatrachus. Next base: position 272,973,303 of record NC_134354.1, on the reverse strand, counting down.
GGTGCTGTTAAGGTTGAGGTACCCATTGCGGGTACATAGGCAGGAGCCAACATGCTGTTTTCCTTCCCCATCCCTTAAGGGCTCTGGGTGAAGTGGGATCCTAATCGGTCTCCAGGCACTGGGACCGTGCTCCCTCCGCAGCCCCTGGGGAATCTGCTGGACAGGAGCTGGGTATCGTCAGGGACAAGGCCCTGCTACTGTGAGGTACTCTGTGTCCCCTTGGGGACGGCGCATGGAGCGCTTGTGTCATACACGCTGCAGCACTGCTGGGTGTGTTAGTGCGCCGGGACTACCGCGCTGACCGCGCCTGTTTGCCGGCCGCGTCTTTAACTTTAGTCCCCGGCTCTTGCGGCCTAGTACCATATACTCCCGTTCCCGGGCCTGACAGTCAGGGGTAACGACGGGACGGCCGACGGGACGTCGGCAGTGAGGGCTGGAGCATACTTGGTATCCTCCTCCCCCCTCACTGTGCACTGTGGGGCACCAGTTTCCCAATCGGGTGCTGGCCCCCCTTAGGTGCCGAAGTGTTTATATATATATATATATATATATATATATATATATATATATATATATATATATATATATATATATATATATTTATATGGTATATGATTTCACTGTTCGGCAGCACTATTTGCTTTTGGCTATGTACTCTCGCTGATTGCTAAGAGGTGACATCAGCAGGTCGTCTGCAAACAGTAAGGGTGCCAAGGCACAGGCTTTCTTTGCAACATGTACCTCTTGTGCGGCTATATTGCCGGCAGGTTCCACCTATCATTGCAAATGCTTGGCCCCTGGGGCACTCACTCAGCCGGAGCCTCTGGCACGGGTGGGACCCTCGGCTCAGGTGGTACCACCGGTTTCCACTGCACAGATGGCAGGGACAGAGTTTGCACGTTTGACTGAGCAACTCTCTGAGTCATTCCATGGCCCAGTCTATGAACAGAGGGGCGGCTAAGCTGGAGGCTTGCAGTCCAGAACGGTAACACAGGGCCAGGGAGCTGTGAGTTCATCGCCCCCAGGCCCCTCTAGGTCGGTATAACAAGGGGCTCCTGGGGTAACACCCAGATCCCACGGTGAGAACTCCGACACGGACCGCGGCCTCACACAGGCTAACCGGGCTCGCTGGGAACCTTCCACGACTTCACTGTCGTAGTTAAGGATGAAGCGGAGGTCGCAGCTCAGGGCTCTGATCCTAATGTTGCGCTCAATCTGGATACACCTGAAGGGGACGCCATAGTAAACGACCTTATAACGTCCGTCAACCAGGCGCTAGACCTTCTCTTCCCCATCTTCTCCTATGGAGGAGTCGGCTGCACAGCGGGAGAAACACCAGTTTAGGTTTCCCAAATGTACACGGAGTGCGTTTTTTTTCGATCACTCTAACTTCAGAGAGGCTGTCCAGAAGCACAGAACTTCCGGACAAGCGCTTTACTGAGCGCCTTAATGAACCCTTTTCCCCCTGACGTAGTTAAGGGTCGGGCTCAGTGTCACAGGGTGGATCCTCCAGTCTCCAGTCTGGCGGCTAGATCCGTAGTATTGTGGCAGATGGTTCATCTCTCATGGATGCCGCTGACAGGCAAATTAAGCTTATGATGAAATCGATCTTTGAAGCCATAGGTGCATCTTTTGCTCCGGCCTTCGCAGCCGTGAGGGCTCTCCAAGCTATCTCAGCTTCTCTGGCTGAGAGTAATGCGGTCGCACGTATCTCTGCTCCGCAGGTTGTGTCCTTGGCTTCTCAAGCGTCCCAACCCTCCTCGTCCAACAGGCCACATGTCCAAGACCGAGGGGTGAGAGACATCTGTCTCACGGTTTCAGGATAAGGGTTCAGCTCTCGTCCTCCGACTCGTTTTTTTCAGAACATCTCCGCCCCCCGAACGGACCGTTGCGCTTTTCAGGCGGTGGACACTCTGACAACAGAAGGAGTGGTGATCCCCGTTCCCCTCAGGAACGCGGTCGCGGTTTTTACTCCAATCTGTTCGTGGTGCCAAAAAAGGTCGGCTCATTCCGTTCCGTTTTGGACCTCAAATTGCTCAACAAACATGTGACAACCAGGCGGTTTCGCATGGAATCCCTCCGATCTGTCATCGCTTCGATGTCCCAAGGAGACTTCCTAGCATCAATCGACATCACAGATGCCTATCTACATGGCAGATCGCTCAAGGGCATCAACGCTTCCTGCGTTTCGCCATCGGGGACGAACACCTTCAGTTTGTGGCACTGTCTTTCGGCCTGGCGACAGACCCACGGGTCTTCACCAAGGTCATGGCTCCGTCGTAGCGATCCTACACTCTCAGGGCCACTCGGTGATCCCTTACCCAGACGTTCTCCTACTCAAAGCACCCTCTTGGGTGGCTTGTTAACACAGTCTGACCGTTGCTCTGGAGACTCTCCAGAGGTTTCGGGTGGATCATCAATTTTCCAAAGTCAATATTGTCTCCGACCCAGTCACTGACGTACCTCAGGATGGAGTTTCATACTCTCTCAGCGATGGCCAAGCTGCCGCTGGACAAACAGCGGACGCTGCAGACAGGGATGCAATCCCTGCTTCGGGCCCCGTCGCACCCCTTGAGGCGCCTCATGCACTTCCTGGGGAAGATGGTGGCAGCAATGGAGGCAGTTCCATTTGCGCGATTTCATCTGCGTCCTCTCCAATAGGACATTCTCAGCAAATGGGACAAGAGGCCGACGTCCTTAGACAGGAACGTCTCTCTGTCTCTGGAAGCCAAGACCTCACTTCAGTGGTGGCTTCTCCCCACTTCTCTGTCGAAAGGAAAATCCTTTCCGCCCCCATCCTAGGCTGTGGTCACGACGGACGCGAGCCTGTCAGGATGGGGAACGTTTTTTCTCCACCACAAGGCTCGCAGTCGTCCAACCTTCCAAGATGTCCGGCGGATTCTGCTGTGGGCGCCACAGCCTCCACTATCTCCGCGGTTCACATTCCGGGCGTAGAAAACTGGGAAGCAGACTTCCTCAGTCGCCAGGGCATGGACGCGGGGGAATGGTCTCTCCACCCGGACGTGTTTCAAGAGATCGGTTGCCGCTGGAGAACGCCGGACGTCGATCTCATGGCGTCTCGGCACAACAACAAGGTCCCGGCATTCATGGCACGGTCTCTGGACCACAGAGCTCTGGCGGCGGACGCCTTAGCTCAGGATTGGTCGCAGTTTCAACTGCCCTATGTATTCCCTCCTCGGGCAATGCTGCCCTGAGTGTTGCGCAAGATCAGGTCCGACTGCCGCCGCGCCATTCTTGTCGCTCCAGATTGGCCGAGGCGGTCGTGGTACCCCGATCTGTGGCATCTCACGGTGGGGCAACCGTGGGCGCTCCCAGACCGACCAGACTTGCTATCTCAAGGGCCATTTTTCCACCTGAATTCTGCGGCCCTCAACCTGACTGTGTGGCCACTATGAGACAGGCCAGGAAACCAAAGTCAGCCAAGATCTGTCACAGAACTTGGAGGATCTTCTTAGCCTGGTGCTCTGAGAGGGGGTTTACCCCCTGGCCGTTTGCCTTACCCAGTTTTCTCTCCTTCCTTCAATCGGGATTGGACAAGGGTTGTCTCTCGGCTCTCTCTAAGGTCAAGTCTCGGCGCTTTCCGTGTTTTTTCAAAAGCGTCTAGCCAGGCTTCCGCAGGTCCGCACGTTCCTGCAGGGAGTTTGCCACATAGTCCCACCTTACAAGCGTCCGCTGGGGCCCTGGGATCTCCACATGGTTCTACAGGCTCTTCAAAAACCACCTTTTGAGCCGCTGTGGGATGTCTCTCTATCACGTTTTTTCGCAGAACGTGGCATTTCTAGTGGCGGTTACTTCACTCCGTAGAGTGTCAGAGCTTGCAGCGCTGTCATGTAAAGGCCTTTTTCTGGTATTTTCACCAGGATAAGGTGGTTCTGCGTCCGGTCCCGGACTTTCTCCCTAAGGTGGTGTCCACTTTTCATCTCAATCAGGATATCTCCTTATCCTTCATTTTGCTCTCATCCAATTCACCAATATGAAAAGGATTTGCATTTGTTAGATCTAGTGAGAGAACTCCGGATCTACGTGTCTCGCACGGCGCCATTGCACCGCTCTGATGCGCTCTTTGTCCTTGTCGCTGGCCAGCGTAAGGGGTCGTAGGCTACCAAGTCAAACTTGACTCGGTGGAGCAAGGAACCGATTTTTGAAGCCTGCCATTCTTCTGGGCTTCCGATTCCTTCAGGGCTAAAAGCCCATTCTACCGGAGCCGTGGGTGCGTCCAGGGCATTGCGGCACCAGGCTACGGCTCAGCAGGTGTGTCAGGCGGCTACCTGGTCGAGTCTGCACACTTCACGAAACACTATCAGGTGCATGCCTATGCTTAGGCAGATGCCAGCCTAGGTAGGCGAGTCCTTCAGGCGGCGGTTGCACACCTGTAAGAGGGGGCCGTTGTTTCGGCTCTTTTTATCGAGGTATTCTTTTACCCACCCAGGGACTGCTTTTGGACGTCCCAATTGTCTGGGTCTCCCAATGGAGCGACAAAGAAGAAGGGAATTTTGTTTACTTACCGTAAATTCCTTTTCTTCTAGCTCCAATTGGGAGACCCAGCACCCGCCCCTGTTCCCTTCGGGCTGTTGTTCTTTTGTGTACACATGTTGTTCATGTTGAATTGTTCTTGGTTCATGGTTTTCAGTTCTCCGAACATCCTTCGGATTGAATTTACCTTAGACCAATTTATAAGTTTCCTCCTTCCTGCTTTTGCACCAAAACTGAGGAGCCCGTGATGCACGGGGGGGTGTATAGGCAGAGGGGAGGGGTTACACTTTTTAAAGTGTAATACTTTGTGTGGCCTCCGGAGGCAGTAGCTATACACCCAATTGTCTGGGTCTCCCAATTGGAGCTAGAAGAAAAGGAATTTACGGTAAGTAAACAAAATTCCCTTCTTTCTAACTATCCCCAATCGCATCTCCCACTCCCTCCCCCCCCCCTCCTCCCCCACCTGCTTGCCGCCAAGTGCTGATCAGCTACGTGATTGGCTGATCAGTTACGTAATTGTTGCTCTAGTTTTTGCTTTTTTTTTGTGCACCCCAAATAACAAAAAAAAAAAAACAAAACAAAACTTGAACAATTAGGTACCTGATCAGCAATCGTCCTGCAGTCGTACTCGTGTTTTTTTTTTATATGCCATGGGGGTCTAGTTTCCAAAATGGGGTCACATGTGGGGGAGCTCCACTGTTTCGGCACCTCGGGGTCTCCAAACACAACATGGAATACGCTAATTATCCCAGACAATTTTGCGTTGGAAAAGTCAAAAGACGCTCCTTGCATTCCGAGCCCTGCTGTGCGCCCAAATATTTGATTTCCACCACATATGAGGTATCTGTGTACTCAGGAGAAATTGCACCATACATTTTATGGTGCAATTTTTCCTTATACCCTTGTAAAAAAAAAGCTACCTGGTTGAAATAACAATTTTGTGGTAAAAAAATGTTTTTTTATTTTCACGGCTAAACTCTATTAACTTTTGTGAAGCCCCCAGAGGTTCAAAGTGCTCAAAAAACATCTAGATAAATTCCATGAGGGGTCTAGTTTCCAAAATGGGGTCACATGTGGGGGAGCTCCATTGTTTCGGCACCTCAGGGGCTCTCCAAACGCAACATGGTGCGGCTAACGATTCTAGCTAATTTTCTGTTCAAAAAGTCAAATGACGCTCCTTCCCTTCCGAGTCCTGCCGTGCGCCCAAACAGTGGTTTTTCGCCACATATGAGGTATCTGCGTGCTCAGAAGAAATTGCCCAACAAATTTTGGGGGTTCATTTAATCCTGCTACCCTTGTGAATATGCAATATTTGAGGCTAAATTAACATTTTTGTTGCAAAAAGTAAAATGTTCATTTTTTCCTTCCACATTGCTTTAGTTACTGTGAAGCACCTGAAGTGTTAATAACCTTCTTGAATGTGGTTTTGAGTAGCCTGAGGGGTGCCGTTTTTGGAATGGTGTCACTTTTGGGTGTTTTGTGTCATGTAGACCTTTCAAAATTGCTTCAAATGTGATGTGGTCCCTAAAAAAAAAAGTGGCTTTGTAAATTTTGTTGTAAAAATGAGAAATTGCTCATAAACTTTGAACCCCTATAACTTCCTTAAATTTTTTTTTTTTTTTCAAAAAATTGTTCTGATGTAAAGTAGACATGTGGGAAATGTTATTTAATAATTATTTTGTGTCATTTGTCTCGTGCGTTTTAGAGCATAAAAATTAAAAGTTTGAAAATTACAAAATTTTCGCGAAATTTCCGTTTTTTTCACAAAGAAACGCAAAAAATATCGGCCTTAATTTACCACTAACATGAAGCCCAATATGTCACGAAAAAACACTCTCAGAATCACTGGGATTCGTTGAAGCGTTCCAGAGTTATAACCTCATAAAGTGACACTGGTCAAAATTGCAAAAAATGTCCTGGTCTTTAGGGTCAAAATAGGATTGGGGCTGATGTTCTATTTCGAAATTGTATACAAATTCTGATGCAATCCTATCATTTAGTTTAGTAGTGTATTTACTGCATTACATTATTACATTTTCACAAAGATGATGCCCAAGAAGACATTCTACTTCATTATGTTAAACTAAAGCGGGTTTTACACGCTACAACATAACTAACGATGTGTCTGCGGGGTCACGACGTAAGTTACGCACATCCGGCATCGTTAGTGGTGTTGTAGCGTGTGACAGCTACGTGCGACTGCGATTGAACGTAAAACCGTTCATCGCATACACGTCGTTCATTTCCTAAAAATTGTACTTCGGGTTGTTCAATGTTCCCGAGGCAGCACACATCGCAGTATGTGACACCTCGGGAACGATGAACAGATCTTACCTGCGTCCCGCCGACTATGCGGAAGGAAGGAGGTGGGCGGGATGTTTACGTCCCGCTCATCTCCGCCCCTCCGCTTCTATTGGCCGGCTGCCGTCTGACGTCAGTGTGATGCCGAGCGTCCCTCCCACTCCAGGAAGTGGATGTTCGCCGCCCACATCGAGGTCGTATGGAGGGGTAAGTACGTGTGACAGCTTTTAATCGATTGTGCGACACGGTCAACAAATTGAACGTGCCGAACATATGATGGGGGCGTGTCACATAACATATGATATCGTATGCTTAATTGTAAGGTGTAAAGCAGGCTTAAATGTTGAAATTCGTACAATAAGATGAAAACCTAAAATCTTGAATTGCAAAAAAAACTGTAGCTTACAGAGAAAAGCTAATCTCAGATTTGAGATCAGCACACTCTAAAGGCCCTGTCACACACAAAGATAAATCTTTGGCAGATCTGTGGTTGCAGTGAAATTGTGGACAATCAGTGCCAGATTTGTGGCTGTGTACAAATGGAACAATATGTCCATGATTTCACTGCAACCGCAGATCTGCCGCAGATTTATCTCTGTGTGTGACGGGGCCTTAAGTAAGAACAAGTGTTTTTTCTTTGTCGCTCCATTGGGAGACCCAGACAATTGGGTGTATAGCTTCTGCCTCCTGAGGCCACACAAAGTATTACACTTAAAAGTGTAAAGCCCCTCCCCTTCTGCCTATACACCCCCCGTGCATCACGGGCTCCTCAGTTTTTATGCTTTGTGCGAAGCTGGATGATGAAGCGGAGGTAGCAGATCAGGATTCTGATCCTGAGACCGCGCTCAACCTGGATACACCTGATGGTGACGCCATAGTGAATGACCTTATAGCAACCATCAATCAGGTGTTGGATATTTCTCCACCAGCTCCTACAATTGAGGAGTCAGCTTCTCAGCAGGAGAAATTCCGTTTCAGGTCTCCCAAGCGTACATTGAGTATGTTTCTGGATCACTCTGACTTCAGAGAGGCAGTCCAGAAACACCGAGCTTGTCCAGATAAGCGTTTTTCCAAGCGCCTTAAGGATACACGTTATCCCTTCCCCCCTGACGTTGTCAAAGGCTGGGCTCAGTGTCCTAAGGTGGATCCTCCTGTCTCCAGACTGGCGGCTAGATCCATAGTTGCAGTGGAAGATGGGGCTTCACTCAAAGATGCCACTGACAGACAGATGGAGCTATGGTTGAAATCCATCTATGAAGCTATCGGCGCGTCCTTTGCTCCAGCATTCGCAGCCGTATGGGCACTCCAAGCTATCTCAGCTTGTCATGCGCAGATTAATGCAGTCACACGTGCCTCTGCTCCGCAAGTGGTGTCCTTAACCTCTCAGGCGTCGGCGTTTGCGTCCTACGCCATTAATGCTGTCCTGGACTCTACGAGCCGTACGGCGGTAGCATCCGCCAATTCGGTGGCAGTCCGCAGGGCCATGTGGCTACGTGAATGGAAGGCAGACTCCGCTTCCAAAAAGTTCTTAACCGGTTTGCCATTTTCTGGCGACCGCCTGTTTGGTGAGCGATTGGATGAAATCATTAAACAATCCAAGGGAAAGGACTCATCCTTACCCCAGTCCAAACCAAACAGACCTCAACCACGGAAGGTACAATCGAGGTTTCGGTCCTTTCGGCCCGCGGGAAGGTCTCAGTTCTCCTCGTCCAAAAGGCCTCAAAAGGATCAGAGGAACTCCGATTCATGGCGGTCTAAGTCACGTCCTAAAAAGACCGCCGGAGGAACCGCTCCCAAGGCGGCCTCCTCATGACTTTCGGCCTCCTCACACCGCATCCTCGGTCGGTGGCAGGCTTTCCCGCTTTTGCGACGCCTGGCTGCCACAGGTAAAAGACCGATGGGTGAGAGACATTCTATCCCACGGTTACAGGATAGAGTTCAGCTCTCGTCCTCCGACTCGTTTTTTCAGAACATCTCCGCCCCCCGAGAGAGCCGATGCTCTTCTTCAGGCGGTGGGCACTCTGAAGGCGGAGGGAGTGGTGATCCCTGTTCCTCTTCAGCAACAGGGTCACGGTTTTTACTCCAACTTGTTTGTGGTACCGAAAAAGGACGGATCCTTCCGTCCTGTTCTGGACCTAAAACTGCTCAACAAACACGTAAAAACCAGGCGGTTCCGGATGGAATCGCTCCGCTCCGTCATCGCCTCAATGTCCCAAGGAGACTTCCTGGCATCAATCGACATCAAAGATGCTTATCTCCACGTACCGATTGCACCAGAGCATCAGCGCTTCCTGCGTTTCGCCATAGGAGACGAACACCTTCAGTTCGTGGCACTGCCTTTCGGCCCGGCGACAGCCCCACGGGTCTTCACCAAGGTCATGGCAGCAGTGGTAGCAGTCCTACACTCTCAGGGACACTCGGTGATCCCTTACTTAGACGATCTGCTTGTCAAGGCACCCTCTCAAGTGGCATGCCAACACAGCCTGAACATTGCTCTGGAGACTCTCCAGAGTTTCGGGTGGATCATCAATTTTCCAAAGTCAAATCTGACACCGGCCCAATCACTGACATATCTTGGCATGGAGTTTCATACTCTATCAGCGATAGTGAAGCTTCCGCTGGACAAACAGCGTTCACTACAGACAGGGGTGCAATCTCTCCTTCAAGGCCAGTCACACCCCCTGAGGCGCCTCATGCACTTCCTAGGGAAGATGGTAGCAGCAATGGAGGCAGTTCCTTTTGCGCAGTTTCATCTGCGTCCTCTTCAATGGGACATTCTCCGCAAATGGGACAGGAAGTCGACGTCCCTCGACAGGAACGTCTCCCTTTCACGGGCAGCCAAGGCTTCCCTTCAGTGGTGGCTTCTCCCCACTTCTCTGTCGAAGGGGAAATCCTTCCTTCCCCCATCATGGGCTGTGGTCACGACGGACGCGAGCCTGTCAGGGTGGGGAGCGGTTTTTCTCCACCACAGGGCTCAGGGAACCTGGACTCCGACAGAGTCCTCCCTTCAGATCAATGTTCTGGAGATAAGGGCAGTGTATCTTGCCCTAAAGGCGTTCCAGCCGTGGCTGGAAGGCAAGCAGATCCGAATTCAGTCGGACAACTCCACAGCGGTGGCATACATCAACCACCAAAGGGGAACACGCAGTCGGCAAGCCTTCCAGGAAGTCCGGCGGATTCTGATGTGGGTGGAAGCCACGGCCTCCACCATATCCGCAGTTCACATCCCGGGCGTAGAAAACTGGGAAGCAGACTTTCTCAGTCGCCAGGGCATGGACGCAGGGGAATGGTCCCTTCACCCGGACGTGTTTCAGGAGATCTGTTGCCGCTGGGGGATGCCGGACGTCGACCTAATGGCGTCACGGCACAACAACAAGGTCCCAACATTCATGGCACGGTCTCAAGATCACAGAGCTCTGGCGGCAGACGCCTTAGTTCAGGATTGGTCGCAGTTTCAACTCCCTTATGTGTTTCCTCCTCTGGCACTGTTGCCCAGAGTGTTACGCAAGATCAGGTCAGACTGCCGCCGCGCCATCCTTGTCGCTCCAGACTGGCCAAGGAGGTCGTGGTACCCAGATCTGTGGCATCTCACGGTGGGTCAACCGTGGGCACTTCCAGACCGACCAGACTTGCTGTCTCAAGGGCCGTTTTTCCATCTGAATTCTGCGGCCCTCAACCTGACTGTGTGGCCTTTGAGTCCTGGATCCTAGCGTCTTCAGGGTTATCTCAAGAGGTCATTGCCACTATGAGACAGGCTAGGAAACCAACGTCCGCCAAGATCTACCACAGGACGTGGAGGATATTCCTATCTTGGTGCTCTGATCAGGGTTTTTCTCCCTGGCCATTTGCCTTGCCCACTTTTCTTTCCTTCCTTCAATCAGGATTGGAAAAAGGGTTGTCGCTCGGCTCTCTTAAGGGACAAGTCTCAGCGCTCTCTGTGTTTTTTCAGAAGCGCCTGGCCAGACTTCCACAGGTACGCACGTTCCTGCAGGGGGTTTGTCACATAGTCCCTCCTTACAAGCGGCCGTTAGAACCCTGGGATCTGAACAGGGTACTGATGGCTCTTCAGAAACCACCTTTCGAGCCAATGAAGGATATTTCTCTCTCACGCCTTTCACAGAAAGTGGTCTTCCTAGTAGCAGTCACATCACTTCGGAGAGTGTCTGAGCTAGCGGCGCTGTCATGCAAAGCCCCTTTCCTGGTGTTTCACCAGGACAAGGTGGTTCTGCGTCCGGTTCCGGAATTTCTCCCTAAGGTGGTATCCCCCTTTCATCTCAATCAGGATATCTCCTTACCCTCTTTTTGTCCTCATCCAGTTCACCAGTGTGAAAAGGATCTGCACTTGTTAGATCTGGTGAGAGCACTAAGACTCTACTTTTCTCATACGGCGCCCCTGCGCCGCTCGGATGCACTCTTTGTCCTTGTCGCTGGCCAGCGTAAAGGGTCACAAGCTTCCAAATCAACCGTGGCTCGGTGGATCAAGGAACCAATTCTCGAAGCTTACCGATCTTCTGGGCTTCCGGTTCCCTCAGGGCTGAAAGCCCATTCTACCAGAGCCGTGGGTGCGTCCTGGGCTTTGCGGCACCAGGCTACGGCTCAGCAGGTGTGTCAGGCGGCTACCTGGTCGAGCCTGCACACTTTCACGAAACACTATCAGGTGCATACCTACGCTTCGGCGGATGCCAGCCTAGGTAGGCGAGTCCTTCAGGTGGCGGTTGCCCACCTGTAGGAAAGGGCCGTTTTACGGCTCTATTACGAGGTATTATTTTACCCACCCAGGGACTGCTTTTGGACGTCCCAATTGTCTGGGTCTCCCAATGGAGCGACAAAGAAGAAGGGAATTTTGTTTACTTACCGTAAATTCCTTTTCTTCTAGCTCCAATTGGGAGACCCAGCACCCGCCCCTGTTCCCTTCGGGCTGTTGTTCTTTGTGTACACATGTTGTTCATGTTGAATGGTTTCAGTTCTCCGAAATTCCTTCGGATTGAATTTACTTTAAACCAATTTATAACTTTTACTCCTTCTTGCTTTTGCACCAAAACTGAGGAGCCCGTGATGCACGGGGGGTGTATAGGCAGAAGGGGAGGGGCTTTACACTTTTAAGTGTAATACTTTGTGTGGCCTCCGGAGGCAGAAGCTATACACCCAATTGTCTGGGTCTCCCAATTGGAGCTAGAAGAAAAGGAATTTATGGTAAGTAAACAAAATTCCCTTCTTTGTGGATGCAAGAAAAATGTTGTTCCCCAGTGATATGATTACAGTAGATAGTGTCCCGGAGCAGTAAATTCTCACCATTAGTGCATGTTCAGACAACCGTTTTCTCTCCATCCAAGAAAATTGATCCTAGTGTGATTTACATAATCGGACCGAATGTTATCTGATTTTCTCAGAGATGACGACAAAAAAAAATAGATTCTCTACCTTTTTCATTATGTCAGATCTGTGAAGATCAGATCACTCTCAGATGTCTTCCGTATGCGTTTTGATGTTTTGCACAGACCCAGAGTCCTAAAAGGGCAAGTGCCACACGGCTCTGAGGCAAAACATGCATGCTGCAATTTATATTTTTGCTCAGACCGAGCGGTTCGAGAAAGAAAGTGGATCATGCGCGCTGCTTCATTGAATAACATTAGTCCGATTTTTTTTGACAGATTACACTTGGACTGAAAATGTGGTTGTCTTTATGAGCCTAATCTGTTGTTTACAGCAACTATTAATCACAAAGTTCTGCAAGTGTAAAATTGTTTGAAAAGAGGTGATTTTTAAATAGTCTCAATCTTTTCAATCTCTGAACTCCGTAAAAATAGCAAAGAAATTACATCACTTACAATTTTATTTTTGTGTAAATCAGATTTTATTCGAATAAAGAACATGTTTACGAGTTATAGGATAGGCAACATATGATATACAGTAGAATCACTCAAATCTTGGAGGTAATAAGTAATACAACACTTTTCTACTTGCATAATAATTCCTTTGATTACACACTTCAGGTCAGACCATCATCACCCATTTATTAGCTTTGCTTTGGAGATGATGCCCACTGGGTGACCAACAATCCGACCCCCATACAAAAATATATGCAGCCTCGTTTAGAAACGGGAGGCAACGTAGATGCACAGAGTCCCTGAGATGACAATCCTTTCTAACAATGTAAACATAACATAAAATGTACAAAGGGGAAAGAAAGATGAGAAAAGAGGAAATGTAGAGGGAGAGGGAAAAGAAAAGAAGGACGAAGATGATGTCTCGTCTGGGTCGTGTGCAGTCCCCGACACTTTTGTTTTGTGGAATGGACATTCACAGAGGTCTCACGCCACCAACTGAAGCTTGAAGCCATAGTACCAGGTCGGGTGTCTCTCTATACATAATCCAGGGCGCCCACAGCCTGAACACTCGCTCCCCCGAGTCAGACGCCTGGCCGACCAGCTCCTCCATCCTATAGATCTGGTTCATCTCGGCCACCAGTTCAGCCCGCGAGGGCACTTTTGTCTGCTTCCAGTACCTTGGGATTAATCTCCTTGCCCCCGTCAAAAAATGCCTTAACAGGCTTCTCTTAAAGTTGGCGATCGAGATATTGCTTAAGGATAGAAGAGCCAGTTCCAGCGTCGGCTCAAACCTAGTGGATGACACTTTATTCAGAAGGGCAAACACGTCTAGCCAAAAATATTGTATGAGAGGACAAGACCATCACATGTGGATGTATCTATCGTTTGAGCATCTTCAGCATTCTTTAGAGACAGATGGGAACATGGAATGAATTTTGGAGGGGCAGTGATACCACCTAGAATCTATTTTGTAGCCCCGTTCCTGTGACGCTACTTCCCCCCCGCCCCCCGCAAGTCTAGGCTTGTTCAGGACTCTATAGGCCAGCTGAGGGCGTCTGTGTGCTCAGACGAATCTGGTTATGGCCGTTTTTAATCGTGAAAAAAGGGAAGCTGGCAAGGGTATGGGAATTGCCTGGAAAAAATATAACAGGCGAGGCAGAATGTCCATCTTTATGGCATTTATCCTGCCTAACCAGGATATTGGCAGCTTATTCCATTTCAGGAGATCCGCCTCTATCTTCCCCAAAACTTTAAGGATATTAGCTCTGTACAAGGACGAGATATCAGCAGTCAAGTCAATGCCAAGATATGACAATGATTTCCCTTGCCACCTAAAGGGGAACGACGCTCGAAGCTGATCGGTCACCTGGTGCGTAAGGGAAATATTAAGCGCCTCCGACTTGTGCATGTTCATTTTAAAATTGCTCAGAGAGCCAAATCTGTGAAGTTCCAACATAATGTTCAGTAGGCTCGTCACTGGATTTGTTATGAACAGCATCAAGTCATCGGCGAAGAGAGCTAGTTTATCCTCCCTGCGCGGAGACGGGACCCCTTTAATTGATTGGTTGGACCTTATTGCCACAGCCAATTCCATTGTGAGAACATAGAGCAGGGGGGACAACGGGCACCCCTGCCACGTTCCGTTCTTGATGTCAAAGGAATGGGAAATACCCCCGTTAACCTTAATCTGAGCAGAGAGGTTCGTATATAAAGCCGAGATCCTATGTAGCATTGTTTGCTGCAGACCTGCCGCCTCAAGGACCTGGAACATGAACTCCCAGTGCACCCTGTCAAAGGCCTTTTCTGCGTCCACCGACAGGATGCATGTGGGTAATCCAGTCCTCCGCATTATATCACTCAGTGATATTGCACGTATTGTGTTATCTCTTGATTCTCGTCCTCTAACAAATCCTACTTGATCAGTGCTAATAAGACAGGGAAGAAGCGGCTGCAGTCTATTTGAAATGAGCTTGGCATACATTTTAATATCTATATATATTGATCAATGATATTGGTCTATAGCTCCCACACTGGGAGGGGTCTTTACCTGGCTTGAGGAGGACAATCATATGGGCTGCCAGCGCCTGTTTCGGGAAGGATCTGCCATAGGATACGTAATTACAAGTGGACAAAAATTGGGGACTCAATTGGTCAATAAATCGCTTATAGAAACCCGCTGTAAACTCATCAGGCCCTGGGCTTTTCCCAATCTTTAAATCTTTAATGACGTCTGTTACCTTCTCTAATAAGAAATCCTCCTCTAGGCCTGTGGTTATTATTGGGTCCAGCTCTGGTAATTTGGTAGAGCGAATATACGTTTTTATTTTCTCTACTAATTGTTTAGGGAGGTCAGAAAAATGACCCTTAATATTGTATAAATTTTGATAATATTCCCTAAAGCATTGTAATATCCCCTTTTATGTTCTGGATTTTTGTTCCCCTGTTTATCATTTATGAATGGTACGTGAGTAGCCAAGTTGCGTGGGTGTAGTGCTTTGGACAGAAACCTGCCGCTCCTATTCCCATACTGGTAGAACTTACCCTTAAGTCTTTCCCTCCAGCATCGTGTTCTCTGGTCTAAGATGGACAGCAGTTTCTGCCTGGCTGTAGATAATTGACCAAATATGTCCTGCACATTTGTGCGTTTGTGGGCGGACTCTAGGTCAGAGATCTGGGAAGAAAGCGTTTTGATCTCCTCCATTCTTTCCTTTTTAAGCCGACTGCCATGTTTTATGAGGACTCCTCTCAAGACACATTTTAATGCCTCCCACTTCATGGTTGGAACGTCAAAGGAAAACTGGAGAAAAAAACAGGTTTTTTGCCGCGCTTGAAGACCACAGACATTGATGTCAAAACAGATGATTCTTTTTATTATTTCATTCCTACGCGTTTCAGAGACCCCAACTGTCTCCTTCTTCAGGGAAAAGAACTTGGAATTTTGAAAGAATCATCTGTTTTGACATCAATGTCTGTGGTCTTCAAGCGCGGCAAAAAACCTGTTTTTTCTCCAGTTTTCCTTTGACGTTCCACTTGTGCAACAGGGCTGCTGCTGGACCACTCAAGCGCTCACTCTTTGCTGTTTAAGGAGTTGTGACTGGCACAACTCGATCAGGTGAGTGCATCACTTCTATATGATTTTGCCCAATATATCGGGTAAGACCCTATTGCGCCTTTTCTCTCCTATTTAGTTTTACTTCATGGTTGGGGCAGATTGGTCAGCCATGTGATCCAGTGTGAAGTTTGAGATTGTCTGGGTCACATCTGCCTAGCATAACGTATCCTGCAATAAGTTCTCATTGAGGCGCCATGTGAATCCTGATCTTTCTGCTTTGCCAAGTTGTATGAAAAGATATATAGGGGCGTGGTCAGACCAAAGGATGGAGCCTAGCTTTGTGTTTAAGTGGAAATCTAGGAGCGTCTGGAATATGAAGAAATAGTCAATCCTGCTGTAAAGTCGGTGTGGCATGGAGTAGTAGGTGTAGTCTCTCGTGTCTGGGTGAAGAACCCTCCAGGCATCCACCAGCTTCAGGCCCTGCAGCTGTCTTTTAACTTTATGTATAGAAGAGTGAGGATATATGAGGACTTACCCGAGGAGACATCCATGGACGGATCCATTGGCAAATTAAAGTCGCCACCGAGTATCACAGGAAGGGGACCTGCGAAGTCCTCTAGTAATGTCCGACTCTGGCTCCGAACCCCTGCTGGTCCTTGTTGGGAAAGTACACATGAGCTATCACAAAATTGTGGGACGCCCAAGAAACTCTTAGAAAGACGTATCTGCCCAATGGGTCGATGAGCGAGCCTAAAACCTCAGGAGTGAAAGACTTGTGGAAGGCTATGGACGTCCCGCGGGACTTGGAGTCTGGGCAAGTGCTGTGATACCAGACTGGATAGAATTTAGATGAGCACCGAGGCACTGAAACTTGCCTAAAGTGTGTCTCTTGGAGTAGTAATATGGAGACACGCTGTTTATGGTTATTATAACTTATTTGACTTCTTTTGTGAGGGATGTTAAGCCCCTTTACGTTTAGAGAGCAAAACTTGAGACTATTCATTGTGTCTGAGTAGGGTAAACAAACTGATATTTGGGACTGCCACGACTGCCCAGACGTGAAAGAAAGGTAAAAAGTGAGAAAGCATAGACAAAAGTAGAAGACATAAGATAAAAAACATTAATAGTAGACCTTGCGCAAAAGCGCTTGTCTCGACCTGAATGTGCCTAAGGAAAGCAGTAATGTCTGTTCTGCGCACTGTGAAGGGGAAGAAGAAGCCGAAAACAGTGCTCACTCCCTCACCGACCCTCCCAGCCATTCAAACATAGTATAATAACATTGGGGTATTGGGGTAGTGCAACTTGAACCATTATGGCAATGAAGCCATCAACATATACTTTAACAGTAACTTAATTTTAAACCTTAAACATTAGCAGAGATTGTGTAGCGGACTGCGAAGGAGAGTATGAGGGGAGGGTGAAGTGGGGGATTGGAGAAAGTGAACTTGGTGAGTGAGGGGGAAGAAATGGAAGAAAGGGGGGGCAGAGGGGAGACAAGAGAGGAGGAAGGGGGGTAGAGGGGGAGAGGGGGAGGAGGGGAAAAGGGGGGAGGGAGAGGAATGGAGACGGAAGAGGTTTGGGGTTGTTTTGGGGGTTTTTTGTGCAGGAAGAGAGAGCAAATTCACAGACTAATGTTATTCTGACTTCCCAAAAAAGTTACAAACAGCTCACGAATCTCCATGTCACATTGTTAATGGGTAGAAGGAGGAGAAATCATGGCATCCCTGTTTTAGAAAGGGATGTAATGAGACCCAGTGGGTCTGTCTTCTAACCACTTGTGGATGGTGATCCTAAAACTTTTAAATGTCAAAGGAGATCAAGAAGGGGACCTCTGGTGCTCCATTGGGGTCTGTTTGGGGTT